>NW_026707161.1:0-28040 GCF_024137745.1 Phymastichus coffea
GTGGAAGGTAGAAGTATCGCCACTTATGCAAATAACACAGTAATTTTAACCTCACATTCTAATACAACATAAGCCTCTATAAATGTGCAAAAGTAGCTAGAAACGACCCAACTTTGGTTCGAAAAATGGAGGATAACAATTAACAAAGTAAATCAATACAGGTAACCTTAAAGAAAAGAACTTGCCGACCAGTTCACATACAAATTCAACCAATACCACAAAAGGACAAAGCCAAATACCTAGGGATGTACTTAGATCGCACATTAACATGGCGAGACCACATTTAGACCAAACGTAAGTAACTCAACGTATAGTTACGAAAATGTTACTAGGTAAAAATAAAGTATTAATATGTAAATGCTTAATGAAACCAATATGGACTTACGGAATGCAATTATGAGGTACGGGAACAAAATTGAACATAGAAATTATTAAAAGATTCCAAAAATTTATTACGAATGAGATCATTAGTAAAGACATGAAGGTGACAACAGAAGAAATAGAAGCTGCAAGCAGAAAGTACGCAACCGAAATATCTGAATTGTTTGGCGAGGAATTTTCCATATATGTTGGAATGTTCCATATAACACTAGCGGTACAAGATTCAAAAATATAAAACACCAATTGCACAAACTTAATATTTATTATGTTTATCTTGTAATTCAATAAAAATAATGTAAATATGTAACGATAAAAGTAGGCATCACTGGAGAAATACCTTCATGTATAAATTTATCGCTCGTTGCTTATATAAAATTTACTTATTGTCGTTTTTGTAGACAGATTGTAAATAGGGATGGTTTGAAAAAAATATGCATGAAACGTTGAGCTGCAGGACTTGGTAACATGAAAACTGAAAAGTAATAAAATAGCCAATTTTTGAGAAAAATTTCTGTGATTTCAATGCTGTGAACGCGAATGACGCTAATCTCGCATGAGCTTTCAATGTCCAACGTCCAATAACATTTATAAAAATGCTTTGACTGGAAAACCAAAGAGTAATGTGCTTGCGCGCTGCTTGAATGAAAGTGGTGCGTGAAAAATGATTGGTGTTGATAAGTCGGTGCGAAGGCGTGGACAGGAAGCCGCGAGCGCCTCAAGAGAACGACTCGACGGGCGGCAGCGGCCGGGTCAGGCAGCTCTGGTGTCCCCGGCCGACTGGCGGAGAGCGGCGGATGGGCTGCTGTGCGCGTATGCGCGTGTGCGACGTCGACGGAGGCTGGCGAGCACCGCCAGCCGACAGTTATCCGTGGCTGTCGGCCCGTGCGCGCAGCTCCCGAGGCATCGATCGACCCGCCGCCGTCCGCCGCCGCCAGCAACAGCGGCTCTCACCGGCGCGCGCCGCCCGCTTCCAGGCCTGCAGCTCCTCGGCAGCAAGACCAGCGCCAGCACGGCCAGCCGAGGCGAGCCCGCCGCGGGCGCTGCGTTACGCCCTCGCCCCGACTCTGCAGGTACCTTGGCGGCGCCCGCCGGCGACTTACTTGTTGACTCCCTCGCCCTCGGCCATCGCCGCGCGCCTCCGCCAGCCGCCGAGCCGCCGAGCCGGCCCTCTGTCCTCTCCCTTCGCTGCGACATCACGCCTCTCCAAGCTGTTGCTCGCACCTGGCCGCCGCGCCGACCGCGCATCCGCCCGCTCCTCGGAGCCGTGGCCTACTCGCACCAGTTTGCCGCTCGACTGCGACGTCTGCAGCCGCACGCTCTCTTCGCTTTGTCTCGCTTTCTAATTGTAACGGATCAATACTTTTCTCAAACCGACGAGATCGTTATTCTCTCCTCCCGCCAAGCCTAACGAGCGAAAATCCCATCGACTCCGTCTCGGTTCGCGCTATTCCCCGAACGAGCGCGTAATGCGGCTTCGGCTCCCATCCAATACGTCATCGCTCCGGCGTCCTTTCAATTAGATCAGATTCGAAGAAATCGAGCAAGCTGGCAGCCGCACCAACACCTATTGATTTTCAATCAACGTTCCTCTTATTATATTCATCCTCCATCCGCTCAATCCTCTGTCTAGTTCTCATTCGAGTCTTGCATAATTTGCATCGCATCAATCCTCCACCATCGTAAATCTATAAATAATTATTGCTTTGAAATTATAAATTAACGCGTTCTCGCTCCACTTATTGCTTTTGCCAGCGTTATCTTATTGAACTGGTAATTAATCCTGACTGTAGACACCACTTACCAAGTCGATTATCAGCTTAGGTTATCCTTGCAATAACAGTGCGCGTACATTAAATGCCCACAGCAAACAGTAGAGCGAAGCAAGGCAAAAGTCTTAATTAAACTAGCTTTATTACCTTTGTACAGTCTAATCAAATGCGTTGCACGTAATAGCCTTGCACTTCAGAAACTTATTCGCCCAGGTCAAGTAAGATCCACCTTGGTAATTGAAGACGTTGAATTTTTCTTATGAACCTTTGTCTTTCGCTCAACTGGAATTTCGCCATTCTAAAAATGGACTGACCTCGATAGTTACGTAAAAATGGTATTTTTTGTATTACGCGCAATTCATACCAAATAGATTTGGAAAAATGCATGGTAGAGTAATTTTTATCGATTTCCTATACTCAAGACGACGTTAGATATTCTTTTACGACGAGTATAACAGCTGTGCTGCAAGTATTATATATATCGAGTCATGCGTCGGCACTGCATGATTAATACGAATTTGTTATTGCTGTATTGTTATTTCAATAATATGTGGTTTGGCTATGAATGCAACATTTTACTCACTTGTGCGCACAATCCAGAATGATAAGGTACCGGATTTCAAACAACAGTACCTTCAGGATCGATCGTTTCTGTATTCATTTGAAATCGTCAAAAATACATAAATACCTCTTCGAATGGAATCATAAATATCCAGATATTTCAAAAAGTGCACCGCTTTCATATTTGATACACGACCCATGAACATAAAGATACACTGCAATATGTGGATTACGCATGATTTGTTTATTGCTGCGGCATGACGGCCTAGTTGCTATAATACAGTGGTGTTTTCATTAAGTTGGGTGATTGCTTCATAAATCACGCATAATAGAGATTCAAATCAAATTTAATTTGGCAAACTAAAGCAAAATATACAAATAACATCTCAATGATATTCAGAAAATAAGTATTGAACACCAGTGAAATAATAAACGTCAATGAAAAACAGTAAAACCCAGTAAACAAGTAACTAGATTTTTCAAACAAACGAAAGAAAATGACAATTGTTTGACTGTCTTCATGTAAACCATACTATCAAGTTATATCAAATTATATCAACAATTTTTCATTTTTTTATATATTTATTTATATTAGAATGGTTTGCCGGATAGGCATTAACAATTTTTTTTATTCTACGCACAATTTCAAGAAAACTTTTTCATTACTTAATTTCTCATGATAGTATTATTATATATTTTTTATCATGTTTTCGTTCATTTTATTATTTATTTCGGAAAATAGTTCAATAAATCCTAACAAAAGTTGCTTATATTGTTTATTCAAATACTGTTTATTCAAAGATAGGCACGGTGTAAAGAATTAAATGATGATATTTCAATGAAATCTTACAATTAAAAATAGTTTTCTCAAGATCTTTTTGAAATCGTGATGAGTAAAAAGCATGTTCTGATTCAAAATGCTGGATAATAGCATTAAGACTTTAACATAAATTTTATTAAATTGAAAAAAGGAGGAGGTACGGAATTTAACCAAAAACTCAATTGGCTAGCGTATATCTTGAAAATGTTGCGACTGGTTTGACTAAGAGTGGTTTCGTTCTGAAAGACGAACTTTCAAATTAGTCTTGCTTCATTTGCAAGTATGCTCGATCTAGTATTTATCTAACACTCTCAAAAACAACGTTGAATATATGAGCAAGAAGGTCACATGTTATTCTTATATGGACATTGTATCACATTTTTGCAATAACAGGGAAATAGACCATAAATTTATTTCAAATTCAATTTATTAATACAAGAGTAAAGGATTAAAGCTTTAATTTTCCTTATTTTCCGTTAAATCTTTTAACGAAATACATTTTGCCGTTACACGTTTTATGTATGGATTCATAATTGATCGAATTATTGGATTCAACAACACGATATAAATATTTATGTGCTTGTCTCATAATTTTATACAACTAAGCCAATACCATTAATACTTAATTTTTCATAGATAATATTTATCATATCTACGACATTAATTTTTTACATATTTTCAACTATTTTGTAAAACCATTTTCAATTGACGTTACCATACCATCCACTTTTTTTTCAAAATCAAGAACAAAACACTTTCTCCTAATGCGCGTATATTTAGAGCACTAGATTATCATAAAATTTTGATTCGTGATGTATCATACGCACGTCATACATGCATAATCTTAGCAAATGTAATGATTATTATCCGACAAAGCTCTTCTGCGGCACATTTATTGAATTTGATCCTATACTGTTCTTGTATATTTTACATTTTATGAGACAGAAGAGGGTATAAAAATAGTCTTAAGAAAGCAGCTCGAGGTCGTTTCACATTTGAATTTAAAATTTACATGTTTCGAAATATTTTTTGATATTAGCACTTAAATTTTAATATTTAATTTATAAGCGTTCTTACATATTTGATGTTTGGAGTCACTCATCGCATTACTTTAATATTTCTTTTCATCGTTTTAATAGCAATTATGTCGAGCTCCGAAACTATAACTGATTTAAACTCCTAATCATTCTCTTCCATTTCTATGATATCATCCGTTCTAATCGAACCTCAGCCTGCTCTTTCTTCGCAATCGCTCCTATCGATTACGTTATCGTTTTCCACGTTAACGTGACTTGACTGTGGAGATATTTTTTTGCAAAAATAATAAATAAGGCATTATAACGGATTCTGGTGATTAGAAATTCTAGCTAGCCAAAGTTGATATTATTTGAAATTATTAATGTCGATTAATCATCATCCCCGATTGTACGTATCAAAATTATAGATCTCTAATAGATCTATCACAGTGAATAGAAAAAATAGAGAATGCAGAGAAAGAGAGTCTTGAGATGGAGTCTTGATCGAGATCGACTCAACAAAGTACGTTGATTGAAACGTGTTAGACTCGAGGGAAAAAATTGTTATCGACGGTATTTCGCATGGCATTAAGGGTGAATTTGGGGAAAGTTCCGTTAGTAGCCATTTGCTGTGAGCGGTAGCTGCGAAATATAGCTGATTACGAGGCTAATTGAGGATGGTCAAAGATGAAAGAGCGAAAGCCGCGGGCGGCCGTTCGCAGGGGGTTTTCGGGGAAAGGAGTCGAAGTGGAAACGCGCTGATGGGTTCGTCGGCTCGTCAGCCAGCGCAAGCCGGGAGACGGAGAAGCGAGTCGACGAGTCGCTGGTGATGGGCTTGGCTTGGTTGCAGGTCGGCGGAGCTGGAAGCCGCTAGCCCCGAGCAGGAGCAGCCGACCGAGGCCCGGAGATGCCCGACCAGGCTCAGGCCGACGAGGGCGCAGCGGGCTGCGGCGGCGTAGTCGAGCTGAACGTGGGCGGCGTGTTCTACACGACGGGTCTGAGCACGTTGACGCGCGAGGCCGACTCGCACCTGGCCGGCCTGTTCCGGGACAAGCTGAGCCTCGAGCGCGACGCCAAGGGCAAGTACTTCCTGGACCGCGACGGCGTGCTCTTCCGCTACGTGCTCGATTTCCTGCGCAACCAGGCCCTCGTGCTACCGGAGGGCTTCCGCGAGCGCGAGCGGCTCAGGCAGGAGGCCAACTTCTACGGACTGGCCAACCTCCAGAGGGCCATCCAGGACTCGCCGCCGGAGCGCGTCTCCGTCATGTCCACGGTACGCTCGCCGCTACTCTTACGCTCATTCTCCAATAGACGCGAAAGTCGTACTACGGGAGCTTCTCTGCTGCTGCCCACTTGAAATTATTTCCATTCTAATTTCTTACTAACGATTTTCGCGTCTGTCGAAGAATCAGCCCTACTTGCACTCGGACTGCCAAGACGTCCAGTGCGAAAGGCCTTTCGCCGCTCGAAGGATCGACGCGCGAGAAGCATTGGTTTCTCGTCGGGCAGAGCAGGTCCGAGGCGCGGGAGCAAAGCAGACGCTAGCTCACCCTGTCCGCGCGCGATCGCCAATGAGCCGTCCTGTCCCAACAATTTTTCCCGTCCACATTGAATACCTTATCGACCGTGCTGTTCTCGCGGATGAAAGCCTCGCTAAATTGCACCTGCGCTTAGCTGATCTATTGATTATCGTCGCGCAGCCCGTATCGGTCGATTTATCGATTGCTTATTAGCGAGTGATCTTAGAGCAGACGCGGTTTATTGGGCTCTGGAGGTCGTTCTTCTACGGCGATATCGGCTGCGCTCGCGAATCGCTTCCAGCAGTCAACGGCAAATTGGAGTCGTGTGGCTGTCTTGCAGAGGGAACAACAATACGAGCGCGTGAGCTGGCGCGTAAGCCGACTAGATTGAAAGGCAAGTGAAAGGGAAAGGAAGAAAAGTGGAACGTCGGTGGCAGCGGGTGTAGGGCGCTGAAACGGAGTCGCGAGTAAAACAAGTTTGGAGGGGCGCGCGAAGCATCGGTAGCTGGCTGCGCCTGTCTCTGTCGGTGGTCCGGTGGAAATAAGGTTCGAGGCCGATGCGAGGAGGAGAGGAGAGTGCCAGTCGTCGAGCGAGTAGTAGGGATGCTGTGCCAGAGTCGGAAGCGACGCCAGATATCAGATAGCTATCTGTCTTACTGGCGGCCAGGCCAACTGCTCGCTCCCTCTTCCGATCTCCTACGTTCGCCCCGTTATCATCTGTTTACGTGCCTCGCAGCTCTCATAGCCGCGGCCTACCTCGCCTTCCAACGCATCCATCATCTTCGACGACGGTTGCTTAACTTATCAAAAGTTTCGCGCGTCTGTTTCGTTTGTCGCGTTAAAATTTTTCTGTGTTAAATTGTTCAAGCGAGCGCTCATGTGTATCAGCGAGAAAGGCTGCGTACGTGTGTACAGAACAACAGCCACGATACGCCAGGCTGTAAAATGCTTAAGGCCCTAGGACGGATATAGAGCTTTCAACCGTCGCACGATTAATAATCGAATCTGGATATTTTTAACGAGCCTGGCTGCTCTGTCGACGCGATAAATCTCAATTAGCGAGTCAGCGTTCCGTGTGAGTTTATGGCATCGTACAAGCAGACGACTAGCGCTTTGCTCGTCCGTGACTACTATGCTTGAATATGCGGTAACTGGCGGGACAGAGCCGAGCGCGTGGGTAACGAGCTCTCCGGATCGCAAAGTTGTTTCCGCGGGCCATCCGCTCCGTTTGACCGAATGCCGCGCATTTCACTGCCGTCGTTCGCTTTGGTCTACCGGCTGCGTCGAACTACCGTTCGCAAGTCCAACAAGTCCGTTTGGCAGAGAAAAGTAAAGAGCGAAAGAAAGCGCAGCGTCGGCTTCGGGGCAGGAACAATGGTGGCTCGATGGCGAGAGGCGAAGGGCGAGGGGCGAGGAGCAGGGACAGCCGCGCTTGCGCGTGACAAGGCGACGAGGCCGACTAACGGGGCGGCCGGTTTGTTGCAGGGCCAGAAGCGGGGCTTCATCACGGTGGGCTACCGCGGCAGCTTCGCCTTCGGCCGCGAGGGCCTGGCCGACGTGCAGTTTCGCAAGCTGTCGCGCATCCTGGTGTGCGGCCGCGTGGCGCTCTGCCGGGACGTGTTCGGCGAGACGCTGAACGAGAGCCGCGACCCCGACCACGGCGTGAGCGACCGCTACACCTCGCGCTTCTTCCTCAAGCACACCTTCATCGAGCAAGCCTTCGACATGCTGCAGGAGCAGGGCTTCCGGCTGCTGGCCAGCTGCGGCAGCGGCACGGCCGGCGGCGCCACCGCCGAGCTCAAGCCCGGCGTCGACCTCGAGGAGAACCGCTGGAACCACTACAACGAGTTCGTATTCGCCCGCGACTAGAGCGCCCACGGCCCGCTTCGAAGCGCGCGGGCCCGCGCTCGAGACCAGTACTTTAATCCGAGAATAGACGGCCCGCTGAATCGATCGTTCCATCGGCGAGAGCGCATCGGATCGGCCGGTCCGCGGCCCGGATAGACGAGGCTGGCGCAAGCAACACGGAGCCCAGCGAAATATGCTCGTTGCGCGCGACGTCGCTACCGGCCAGACGAATTTCGTAGCCAGCTGCAAAGACAAAGAGGGAAGGAGAGCTAGGAATTAGAATGCACAGAGGCGGGCGGGGTGAGCGACCGACCGACCGAGTCGGGGACCAAGTGAAAAATGAAGCGCGCGCGCCCCTGCATTTCTCCATTATTTTGGACAGCAATGCCACGCAGAAGAAGCTGTAGCTCGGTTCGTTCTCCGTGCGCTTGTCGTGAGCGTATTTCAAGGGAACAATGGTCAAGACGAACATCTCTCTATCGTCGGCGCAAGCGCTTTATGTACGTGAAGACGGGGGGCGTGCATCTTGCAGCGGGGAGCAGCCAGTTTTTCCATTCTCCAACATGGCGTCGCGCTTGCAGTCTCGACTAGGAAAGCCCGGCACAGGGGGGGAAAGACGAGGAGGAAGAAGGGGAGCCATTAACGCCGCTACCGACAGGCGTTAATGGGGCCGAGTAAGACAAATGACGCTAATTAGCTGCGAATGGAGAAGACAAAGACGACGGTGCGGTGCGTGAACTTTGCCGGGATTACGCGAGGAGAGCGTGTTTTTGCGGTCAGAGAAAGATGAACAATGGCTCGACAAAGGCGGCAGCGTCAAAAGAACCGTCGCGTTTAATCTTGCGACTTTTGACTTCGGCCCGTTCTCTGTAGTATTCGACGTGCCCTCGCAGCCAGCAGCCCTTTCGCGCGCGCGCGCGCGCGCGGCTCCCCTAATTAGAGTGGATTCCGTTTAGCGCGACTCGCTGGCCTTTTGTGTCCGCCAGCCCGCGGCCCAAAATTCTTCGTCGATGCGTCTCTTTTGGCGCGGGTCTCCGGCCATAGATTCACAGATTAGCGCCGCCGACGCCTTCTAAGCTCAAACGCATCCGCGGTGCTGCGGTGCGCGTCCATCCGTACGAAGCTTGGATTACCGGCTTCTTCCTTTTCTCTGTTTCAACGACCGCCCGCGCGACAAGGACGCCGGGATTCAGTTTGGATTTTAGTTTGGGTAACCGAAGATCGGTTGGCAGATAATTTCGTGGAACACAAATGCAGCGCGCTTTTAGCAAACTTTCTCCCCTTGAAATCATAATGCTGCTTAGGACACGCCCGGCTCCATTCGAAGCTCATTGTACTTCCAAACTATACTTCCTACTTTGTTTGTAATTTATCTTCCGAGGATAATTCGCCTTTGGAAATTGAATTTGTCACCGGAGGGCGGTTTATCGTGCTACGTAAAAATAACTTGGAAGTCCGTTTCTCGACAATCGCAACCTCTACATCCACTCGTATAGCCAACTATTCCGAAACATAAATTTTATTATTTACAGAGGATTTCCTCCGTCGAGTAGTGTTTGTTTAAAAAAATTGAATGAAGGTATTTACTCTTTCGTCGACATACGAAGCAGCTTTTTGCATACACCTTTTGACGACGTTTGTAGCACGCCGTTTTACAGTTTTTCGTGGCATTCCCGGCAGAGACAGGGCAAAGTAAATTATAAATCCGAAAAATTCAGTCGAGTGTCATTTTATATATATTGAATGAAATTATACAAAAATAAAATTGTACATGCCGTGGCACCTAAGAACGGTATTAATTGATGTAGGTTGAACTATTAGAGCGAGGGTTTGAAGCGGCAAGTAAATCCTTCCCTTACGGCTCGCCGCGGAAATCACTCTTCCTATAATAATTTCGTCGTCAGTAGCGCTAGCCGGCCTCGTTAAGCCAGAGCTATTACAGAGTTTCCTGCGGTCTCCACGCCGCGCCTAGAAAGACAAGTTTTCACAGATTCTCTAGATTTTTTTATTTCAGGTACTTCGTGAAAATTAAGTTAATTATTGCGGTTGGCAATTCATATTTGCACTCCAAAATGTTTTGCGGTTTTTAAAAGCAAACTATTCGTAGTGTTTTCTTTCGATATTCGAAACACATCAACCGTTCGTTTATTGTCAGCCTTCCTGGGATATTATTTAATCCGCACTGATATTCGAGTAGATAGGTAGGCGGGTAGATGGGTAAATGGGTTTCAAGTTGATTGCCGTGGTAAAATGAAAATGAATCGACGCTCTTGAAATAACGAAAAAAAGTGTTCGGAGCTGAACTAGCAGGAAGTAACGCGGGCAAAGTGGTATTTTCGGAACCCGTATCAGCGCGTGGTCGATCCACAGAGAGGCGTCCCGTAAGCTGCTGTTAACGAGAAAGGAGATAGAGGCCATGGAAAAAAAGAATTATAATCGCATTCGGACTGGTAATTGCTCGCGTTCGATGTAGTCGAATGGCCATCGAGAGCGCAAACGAATAATTGAAGGGAACGTCGTCGCTAGGCCATTGGTCGAGTCGCGCGACTGACTTAATTGACAGCGGTGCGAGCTAATGTTACGGTCTGCGAGTGATTTGCGATGAAAAGCGGCTCTATTTCACGCTGCACGCGCGGCCTCGTCGACTTAATGATTATTTGGGCAAGCATTATCTGCGCTGTGGGGCTACCTTTGCTGCCGAGCGACGGAACGGATAATCGATTTGAAACGAGCAAACCCGACCACTACTGACGTTGCGCGCCAGCAATCGCAAGGAGAATTCACCTTAGGCAGTCGATTCGCCGCTGGTCTCAATGATTCGTTGAACCCTGTTTTATGTTTTTGGCATCGTTCTTGCCCAACGACTTGCAAGACCTTTAGAAGCGACGGAGGAGCTGGCGATATTTGGAAGGAGCCTGGCGAGCGCAGTAACAGGTGAGCTAGGCGGACAGCCTGCGGAGACTGGATGTCGTTTGGCAGAGCGAAGGGCCACAAGGGCTGTGTCGTTCGCCAGGCCGGCAGCCGAGCCCCGCTGGGCCGTGCGCTTCTCTCGTGCCGCGCGCGACTATCGATCGGAAGCTTTGCGGGCGTCATCCAAGCTTGTATCGGGAACAACGGGCCAGACAGACAGAGCGTTGTTTGCGCGTCGGGAATAATCCGTCGAGTGCGCCCGCAGCGCTTTGAAAATCAATGCCGCCGACGGGCTTGAGGGGCTCGCGCGCCTGTCGACGAGCGTCGCTGCTCCGTGTCTGCGCGTCCACTCGCGGAGGCGCCTCGCGTGCCCGCGCAGACGCGGGCCGCACACGCGACACGCGCCAAAAATGCGAATCTCCGGAGCTGAACAGGAGGCGTCTTTGTTCGAGGCAATCTGTCGCTAGCAGCTGTTTCCCCTGCGACGATCCGACCGCGAGTGAAAGCGCTCTCGCCAAGCTTATGCAACGTCCGCGCCTCGCCTAAGCTTACTTTTCGATTAGTCCTCAATGAGGCTCTCCATTTGTTTTCCTGCATCCTTGGCAAACTTGCCTTCTTAACTATAGTTTAGCGGCGCAATTGTGCCAAACTCGGGCTCTAGTCAAGTTTTGCATCAAAGCCTCTCGAGGATTCGGATAAACTCCCATTGAAACTCCTTGTTTAGGTATTGTCTAAAAGAAACTAGTCGAAAATTATGAGATCGTTGCTTGCAGAAGCTACGGTTTATCGCTGCATGGCAGTCACGTAGCGCGCTGTTTGTCACTCGACAAACTCGCCCATTTTACTGCGCTTGTCGGCAAATGTATTTTATCATTCGCCACCGAGCGAAAGAGCGAGAGAACGAGGTTTATCGGGCGCCACGCTCAACGCTATAACACTCGCCTGTTATTCATCAACGCACTCAAAATATGGCAGCTTGATTGGAGCGCGAACGGCAACAGCCAAATCCACGTATATAGGTGGAATAACGCGGTCACATCTGAAGAGACGCCAGTGTCAAGCTTTTGCTACGCTCACAAGTCCCACTTGAATATTCAGTTTGGTCCTGAGCCGACTAAGACGCACCGAGAATCCACCTCAACTACAAAAGTTGCTAGCCGCGAGAGCTCATTTTTATTCTTCGGCAAACGCATTTTAATATTCATGTCGTAATCCCTTGATTGTCTCTTCTAATGCACTCGTAGACGTGTATCGGACAAGATGTTTCTTCCGAGGCAGGCGCAACTCGTTTGTCCATTTGAGGTCCATCGTTTTCACATATTCAAATGTCGGCTTGTAAATGAAATCTGCAAATTTGCCTGTCGGGCTTTTTAGTGTTTACAGCGAGCGACGATCCTTGAAAAGTAAACAATGTAGATACAAGTTTAACTAGGATAGGTCGAACCCGGCATGACGTAGCTGCGGGTAGCCGAGACAAGAGGAAAGGTGTAGAGAGAAAGAGAGAGAGAGAGAGAGAGGAGGGGAGGAGGGAGTCTCTGTCAAATGGTCCTCTCAAATGCAAACGCAATTTGGGAGCTCATTTGCCAAGTGAACTTGCGTGCACTCATAATTCATTATAATTCTGTGGGTGTGTGCATTGGCGTCCTCGGTGCAGACGTGATTTTAAAATTGTCGCGCCACTAGGATGCGCTGCCACCAGCCTTCCGCTGTAATTTTCATCACTCACACCTGCGTTCGCAGTGTCACAACCGTTTCAGCGTTTGCTCATCTTCGTTTGTCCTGCTCTCCAACGCTCCATACATAAGCCGACTTTGTGGACGAATTATTTCGATAAAACATGCGCTCAACCACGGCTACCCTGTGATTCGTTGACTCGCTAAGGTCTTATCGTCAGACAGAACAACCGATATGCGCGAGCCATCAGCAATTTCAACTGATTTAACTGGACAAGCTTCTCGTTTCAACGAGCTCGACGATTTTTGCAATTCCATCATGGAGTTTCACGGCCTTTGAGCTGACTTTTTGAAATAACAATGGCAGACTGGAAGCTCGCAGAATGCAACTGTACGTTTCGCTTTGTTTAGCTGACGGGCGCAGCGCTTTGAGAAGCAGCGCGGAAAAGAAACTGGGCGAAAAGCAGACAGTGCTGTCGGGCTCGATGAAACATTAGCGCAGGTAGCTTATCGATGAGCTGCAGCTTGATTAGCCGGACATCGGGGCTCGAATAGTTGAGCGGATTGTCGCTGCGCTGGAGGTGACATTGACTGTTCAGCGAAACCAATAGATCCGAACGTCCGCCGAGCGTCCGCCGAGCGTCCGCCGAGCTATTTTTTGCCATGGCCATCGGCTCCCTCTCCCCGTCGTTTCGCCGCTCTCAATATATCAGAATGTCCATACATCATCCACGCGAAGTGCACTCAAAGCTCTCCCTTCCGCGTGCCCCTTGAAAGCGAGGCGGGCAATTATGCCAGCGAAATGCGCGCGAGAAAGGCCACCAGTGCGATACGCGCGTGGCTCCAAGTAGTATAGATCGAAGTTTGGCCAGACACGAGAATAATATAGCTGTGGGTGTTGCTCGCAGTTTTGAAGTTACGCGACGAGGAAGAGGATGATGTATACGGTGGGAAAAGGTGTCGTAAAGCGATGGCTCTCGAGTTTTTTTTCGAACGGAAAAGAGTTTTATCGTTTATCGTGAAACGACTGCTGCTGGCGCTATCAGAAGTATGGCTGGTTGAGGTTGCGGCGTACGCACGGGGTAGGTAAGCTGCTGCGGGCTTGATGCCTGCGAGGCAGACTTGAATTACGGTGATTCTCCCGAGCTCCTCGCGCGCTTATTCCCTAACGTTAAGCCGATTATTCGGCAAACGCTACGTATGCTGCTTCGCTAAACCTTTGACTTTGCCAACTCGACGAGTGTACTTGTGGACTTGTAGCAGACGGAGGAACTCTGCCTCGTGTGCTAAAAGTAATGCATTCTCATTCGGACAGGTTTTACGAAACGGCTTCGAATCAATGACTCGTGAATATTCCGCCAGCCGCTGCTGCAAAGTTTGGGGACACAGATATAGCTGGCAGCAACGCCACGCCGGACGAAAATAATCGATTAACGTCGATAAAATTGCAGTCGGTAGGTGCACGAATAACGATGGCTTCACTAGCGCGGTCAGATATGCAGGCTAAAACCCGCGCCAGCCGAGTGGCAGGCGACGAGAAAAAGCCGCGAAGACGCGAGTTCTCGCAGACACGCGCAGCTATCGGCCGATCGAAAATTCAATTGGCAGAGCCGAGGCTGTCGCTGGTGGGATCTCGCTCGCGCGCCAGCCCATCGGCAATCTCGAGATTGACGCCCGACACCGGCATCGCGACGGCAAGCCGTACGGTCGCTTCTCGCGGGCTGTCGGCACCGAGCTCGGCCGAAGTATAATACGGTTACGGTGCAACCAAAACAAAGTAGGTTGCTGCGTTGCTGCGCGGCCTTGTTGCGAGCCATTTTTCGCCAGCTAGTATCCGAGGCTAGGTCGCGCCGGGAAAAGCTCCGCTGGTACATTGATATCGATCGCGCAGCTTCGGATTCCCTCTCCGCCGAAGCGTTCGCTTGGTTTCCCTTTGGCTAGTCGGCCGTCCCGCGGCGGCGTGTCTTAACAATGCGGCCCGGTCCTTTGTACGCACGACGGCACGCTCCACGCATTTATCCGCACTCGATGAGCTCGCCTTGCTCGCTTGCAAGCGCACATTACCTACCTTGTCCTGTTTTTCATTGCTAGAGCGGATAGCGGGCGCCTGCTTGTTGTAACCAAGTGCGCGCCAGTACTTAAACAGAGTCTATTAAATGGGCTCGAGCGAGGTGGCTGCCAGCGAAATTCCGTTGTTACGCATTGGCAGCTCGCTGCCGTCGAGCCACCTTTTACACTTACAATCATATTGTATTTCAAACACCACATCTAAAAATGCTTGTGATATAACTGAGTAGAAATTTCAAATGTTAGATATGCATATACAGAATATACAGAATATATAGACTATATATACACCTACATAACGAGTGCAGCCTGTATGGAAAGCGCAACTTCTCGACTACACTCCTGATCGGATAATGTTCTTCGAGCAGCAACACTCGGTCTAATATCGCGTAATTGAACGATGAGCTCTATCAGCTTTACTAGCGATACACGCGTCTCGCGTGTCTGCTCGCGTGAGGTTGCACTTTTGGTACGACTGCAATTTGATTGAACCAGACAATTGGCCGATTACGGGTATACTTTTACGAGAATACACATGTATATTTTTGTTCGTCTTATGTAAGACAATACGTTTAATGTTTAAGAGCCAACCAAAGTCTTGATCGTTGACCTTGTCTTCGTTATATGTACTATATTGTTTATACATCGCCTAGCGACCAGCTTGAAGCTTCAAGCTCGCTGATTATGGTGTATTAGTGCTGCTGCGTCATCGTGTACAAAATATGAAAACTTATATGAAAAGTCCAACTGTTGAACAGATCAGTAGATCACTCGAGCAAAAGCATTTACTCTAGTGGTAGAGGCCAATCAATCGCACGACTATCGATCGTGCTGGATTAATAACTACTCTTACACTGCGTGCTTAGCTTGGGATAACACTTACGTACTGCAACGATTAGAAGCCAGCTTTTCATATTCAGTTGCTTCACTGCGCAGCGACATCGGAATCGCTCTTTGCGCATATACATTTCTGAAAAGCTTCTTGGTTAGGCGCATTCATAGAGGCGAGTCGTGCGAGCTCGATAAAGCTAATTGTACAGTATTACTTGTCGCAATTATCCGTGAAAACGAACAAAACTATCTTATCGACAATCAAATTCTTTCGGTTCAATAAAGTACAAACAATTGTAAATTGAATACTTGATCAGCACACAAGATGATTAAATAGATAAAATGATTATTAATTATTACCACCGTGGGCAGAAGCGCCCAATAGCTTCATTAGCAAACGAGAAATTCTGTCGCGTCAGTGCGTTGAGTTTTATTTATCGGCAAGCGGACGCAAAATGAAGTTGAATTTTCAAGAAATGAATTTCAATCGATACACTCCACGTCCAAGAGTCGTTGATCATTTGTTTTCTAGCAATTTTAGCCCGGGTCACATTTATTTTCAACACCAAGCAAACAGTCAGTCAAGTAGAAGAGATAAAACCACTTAATGATAGTTGAACGCTTTGATAACGTTTTTCTATGCTTCGCGAAAATTCGTGCAAAGAACGCCCTCGGGTGTGTATACGGCCTGGCTAATGTGGCCACAGACACAAAGGGACAATTGATGATTCCAGAAATTACAGGCGAACGCACGCACGATTCACGCTCTGTCATCAGTCGTACGCACGTGTATGTATAAGTACGCGAGTCTATGCAAGGACAAAGGGTTCATTGGCGCCCAGCGTGTCAAACGCACTGACGCGTTAACCTTGAATTTTAGAAATGATATATATAGTTATTAATGACCACAGGCGAGAAAAAAAATATTTACAAAACGAAAAAAAATATTACAATGATACGTATAAAAAATGAGTTTGATGGTTATATTTAAATGAGATGTAGCTGCGAATGTTCTATAACGGTATGATTATTATTATTATTATATGAATAACAGTAACTCGTATACATAGAGAACGTTGTACTCTGCAGCGAATATAACTGTATGTGTATGTAAATATTAAGTATTATATCTGATTATTTAGAAATCAAAGGTGAATAAAAATAAATTATTACACGTAGAATCGTGTAGAATCATTGTCTCGCATTAATCTTTAATAGTCCTTTTCAGCAAGAAAGCGGAGTGAAGTTCCAGGAGTAAAACTAAAGACATTGTTTCGTTGGAAATCGGCTGGACAAACAGAGCGAGAAAGCTATTTCCGAGGAAAGGTTATATGTATTTAGTTGAAAAAGTTCCGAGGGGAGAGAGAAAGCAGCAGTGAGCGCGTGGCTTCGTCTTTATGAAGAGGAATAAAAACAAGCTGACAGAGAGCATATTGTCTGACCAAATACGAGCATCACTACTGTATTCTCATTGTCTGCGTTGGTTTGGCTTTGTGCTCTCCGAGCACTTCAGTGACGTGTGCTACAGTCCGCCAACCTGAGCAACACAACGCGCAACTGCATATGCGATAGCACGCGTACAGCAAAGCAACGGTGAATAATATAAATGACTCCCTTATCGGTTACCAGTTTATCGCCGGCTGAGGCTATGCTGTCGGCGATCGATGAATTAAGCCTAGCTGGTAAACGCGAAACCTAGACTACTCTGCAACGGTACAACCGATTCTTTGTGCTATTGCAGCTACATATTGTACTCATTGTCAACTGCGATTCCAACGGCTGCTTTATCTTTGCATGCTCGATTGCTGGTCCATCTGCGCGAATGCTCTAGTTGCTGTTGGGTCAACTAAACGTACAGGGAAGAGAAAGGGTAGAAGAAGATGCTTGATGATGTGCGAATGGTGCGAACATTTGGTATGAATAATAAATAACGAAAAGCGTTGTGGTTCGCAGAGAGAGAGATAGAGAGAGAGAGTTAAGCATATTAAATAAATAAGGTAGAGAAGTGTTGGGCGTTGAGACGAACGTAGAGGTCGAACAAGAGAGGGGGGGGGGGGCTATAGCGTGTGCACTTGGTCTGTAAGTGGACTACACGCGCCTTGGCCAGGCCGCAAGCCCATCACGCCTGCACGGGCCACATCGTTCTATAGACCGTCATTGCTTAGCTTTTCTCCCTCTTTCTATCGATTGCGGCTTAACACCGACGGAGCTGCGCCGCCTGCGTTGCGCCGCCGGGTAAATAAAAGCCTCCATTTCTAGCAGCTCTACTCTTTTTATCTCCATCGTGTTGTTATGCAGCCAGAGGTGTTATTTTCTTTCCTGCACCCCTCGCTTTCGCTCTGCTTGTTAACCGTTCAATTGCTTTATTAGATCAAACAGCGCGTAGACTGCACTTCGACAAGTTGTGCCCACTATGTGCGATTATTCACTTTTCTACTAAAGCTGCCCCAAGCAAACTTATGCGCTTCAATCTTTCGTCAACTTCAATCCTATTTTTATACCAGTCTCTCTGCCGACAACCTACATCCAACGATAATTAGACTTCAATGTTTACATCTCTATTTTCACATTCCACTGTTAATACGAGAAAGGTGAGGCATCTTGACATGATGACATTACGCTCGGAATAAAAAATCCAAAAAGCTGTTGTTGAAACAGATAACAGCCGGTTTGGATTGAAACGTATTATCAATCTAATTACAAAAGCTTCAAGTGAGTTGTCATCAATAATTGAAAAGGCTCCATTCTTCATTTTTTATTGAATACTGGTATTTTAATAAAGCAGTGAACCAATTTGAGAATTGCATTTATTAGGCTTACATGGAGATCTTCAATTATCTGTAGATGTTGACACGCTATAGTTTCAAATAAAAATTACGCAAGATGTAGAGTAGCTTCAGTGATTGTCGCAGATGAATTCATTATTGACCAATTAGAAACACTTCTGTCTTAATTCCTATTAGGCTCTTGTTGTTACAACTTCACTTTAAATCATCGAAAATTTTATAACTGAAAGTAATGAATTGAGTACAAATGAATTAGCATGACATTATTTATTTCCTGTTCATACCTAAATTCATACGTGTTTCATAATCTCTTTCGTAGTTTTGTATACATAACTTTTTCACAGTATTGGGTTGTCAAGACTTTGGATACTCCATGGTATTTTAACAATAATAGCTATTATTATTATTTTATTATTATTAGATCACAATAACGGTAATAATCCATCATAATGAATGAAAATTACAGTAATAATATTAAGTAATGACGATTATGACGATTGTCGATGTACTATATGATCAAAGAAATACAGATGAAAAAACAGTTTCAGTCGTTGAAAGTATCTTTGTCGATTATATAAGATTTAACAAAGAATGATATCGCTTAGATATCACATTTTGTAATTAAGTTATATAGACTTTATAAGATTACAACATGAAAAAAAACTATAAACATTTTAGCTTATCGTTATACAGTTGTAATAAGTACAATAATGGTTTTCAAAATAACAAAAGACGCATTAAAAGTAACATACATACGCTCGATAACGTAACATTTTTGGTAAAAAAAGTCTATCAAGTACAATAAACGAAAGAAAGAAAAACTAGTGTTATTGGTTGTCTTTTCTTGCTCAAGTAATCCTCAAAGCAATTAAAAATGTCAGCCTCCTGCGATTCGTTTTATATCTTTTATACATAACGTCGCTTCGCGTTTGCGCTTTTCAGAATTATTCACTAACAACCTTGAATTACACTCCCACCTTACGTATATCATAATATTATACGATTGTACATTACGTGATACGCAAAAATTATAAGTAGGTCGCTCGTTTGTTGGATCGTCAGAGCTGGAAATAATTCACACATGTTAATTACATTGTGTTTTTTCCGGATAGTACTGTCGTTAGAACTTATTAGAACTCAAGTTTATCATCACTTTTTCATAAGGATGTTTCAATAGATTCAACGAAAAAGACAAGTTTTTAAGCTAAAACAAGAAAACATAAGTTTGATGGAACTTTCATGGCTACAAGTAGTCTTGACTTTAAGGGTAATTATTGCAAATAATTTATTCATCAGTGCATCCGAAAAGTGTGGAAGAAAATGAATGTAAAATCTGAAAATAGAGAGATAAGTTGATATCAGACTTTCCAGCTTTGTATAATCGCTTTTCATTAAATCAATTCAATTAAAATAAAGCAAACACTAGATCATTTTTTTTGTTTTGTCATATTATCGATCGAATTTGATGACGAATATAAAAAGAACAATACATCAGTGTTCTGCAAAGTTTAGTCAACAAGAAATCATGGACAGAACACTTACAAGGCCAAATGTACGTCGGCTAGATGTAAGAGGGTAGATGGAAACTTGACGAGTTTGTATCTTAATTGACTTAAATTTATGTAGAAGTCCATAAATTCGCTTCCAACCATTTAATAATAATTATAATAAATACAATAATAATGATTTTCATGTAATTAATAGTAATCATTGTAATAGTAATAAGTATATTTATATATATACACATATCTACTATCCTTCCGTACTTAAACTGTACAATAAGTCTCAAAATACACATTCCTCAAGAATATTCATTAATTTTTCGTTAACTTTGTTCTTGGTTTCGCCACTGTTTTTTTTCTCTCTCTATATGCTTCCATACAGTTATAACGAATCGGTCAAGAATATAATTGTTTATTTATAGAATCATCGAACTTTGGTTTGCAACATGAAAAGATTTCCCACTGGAAAGTTATTTCTCGCGGTCTAAGACAACGCATCGTTTGGTATTTAAAATGTAGCTTGCTGGCAAATTCAGAACTACGAGAATAATCAAAACAAATGAGCTGTACCAAACTTGAAATTGAAATTTTTCCTCAATAACAATTAACATTTGCAACTGAACGTTATTCAGCACGTGTTAGGCGCGCTTGCAATATTTCGCATACAGAACAGCTCGAAAATTATTCATATTAATGTGGAACTCAGTTCTTCTTAAAAACGTTCCCTCGGATTTTTGTGAAAAATCGATTATAAGTGCATAAATGGTAATATGATAGTCTGCAAGGCGGCGAAAATGGAGAAATTCGAACTTTTTTTATTCTTATGTCGGTAAATTTTCAAAATGCTCATTTTAAAAAATAAAAATAGTCGTAAATTAGAGATAAAAGGAATCCCATCGATTTGTTGAACAATTACTCGATTCTACCATTCCATAGGTCATAGTAATTGTCAATTATTATCAAAATCGTAATGAATTTCCTTGATCTCCGCATCACAAAAGCTAAAGATATACAGTTTTAAATAATGTGTATATTTGAACTTGTCGCGAGATAAGATGAAACGAAATTTAATGTCGTTCAATCCAGTTTTTCATGAAGTACACTTAACATTAGTAAAAATACTTTTTTATGCATGTATATTTTTTGTTCAATAGTTTTTTTATATTTAATAATTTTTTTATACTGTTATCTCGCGAAAATTTGATTCTATTTCTTTTCGACTACTCTCTCTCTCTCTCTCTCGACAGTTTTTATGCACTTTAATTTTCTATGCATATATATCTGATCTACGCGCACGTCATCCGCGCGCGATATAAATAAATTTATTTCCTCCGTGGCTCTGTAAATGTTAATGTTTTCTTCTATTTTATTATATTTATTTATTCTCGATAACGCAAGTAACTTCTGCATCATACTTATAATTTTTCCGTCAGTTTTCCTGTCTCTCGTTTAAAAATTATTTGTTCACTTCTCGAGCGTGTTCTCTGCGGTGCGATGAGCATCAATGTAGTACGTACATATTTCGTATCTATGCTTGTGTTACTTATTAATGTGTGCATGTGTGCGTTCGTGTATTACAATGGTTTATATAATTTAATATTGGAAATACTTCCATCGCGTACATTTCAACACTTTAACGATTGTTTAATGCCTTCAGCTATGTCATATTTTTTGCATCTCACACTTATTATTCATCATTCGCCGAACCGCAAACCTCTGCTTATAACTGTATTACTTGCGCAACATCTACATATTCTCTGGCATTGCCTACTTTCTTTAATTGCCATCATTTTATTACATTCAATAGCGAGAATTTTTATATTCACTATGGCTGCCAGTTACTCTGCAAATTGGTAACAAATTTCACACCCACGTTCTTTCCCATCGTATTCCCGCCAATGCTTTTTTTTTTTCTCGCTATAGCTTGTATAATTTATTATTACTAGTCTTGTTCATCGCAACGCTTCAGCACACATTAGATATTTATTTTTATGTTTTTTTTTCTTCATTTTATTTTTAATATGCAGGCTTTGAGAAAACATAAGTGCGTTAATACAGTGATCGAACAGGACATTTCATTGACTTTCGAGCGAAGCTCAACAGCTTCAATTACTTGTTCGCGTATCACTTTTTATCTTTCGTCATTGTAAACAGTTTCCCACGTACTTGATAAATAAGTCGAAACTGCGAAGCTTAAACTCAATTTAGAAGAACATTTTCATTTGCTTTAGTTTGACGGTATCATTGGTCCGATAAAAGTAAGATAAACGAATTGCCATTTATTAAGAAAGCGTCATTCTTTTATAATCAATTTTTACTTTCTATTGTTTCACAAATGCATTCAAACAGGCAATAAAGTATATTAAATAATCTGACGCAGTGTCTACGACGCGGAAATTTGTTGGGAAATGCAGACATTTTTCTCGCGGTGGATTTTACTTCGTTTCAAATTATTTTCAACCTATACGTATGACGCTTTGTAACACGATTTCAGATGAGGAAATCTTTTTTTATTTTTTATTTTTTGCGAAAACACCAAACAACACATTATCGCTTAATGTAATTTAATTTATTAAAATATACTTTATGTGTATCGGTGAAACGTTTACGTGTATGTAAGTTTTGTTGGCTTGGCTTCAATCGTTACACAGAAAATGCGCGTGTGAAAATTATTTTGCCGACCAAACTCGTTAATCTTTACTTCTTTCATTAAGAATGAGTCTGAAATATTATTACTTTAGACAACTATAATCATGATCGAAATATTTTATTTGTACGAAAAATAAAATTTTTAAGATTTCTTTACTATTTTTTTTCTTTTTCATTTGTCTACAGAAATATTTCAATATATACTTATTTGTTATTTTGCTACGATCGACGCGCGCGTAGTTTATTTGATAATCAATTTCTTTTTAGTATTGAAAATAATTTTTCTAACATTTGTTAAATCTTTCGATATAGTTTTCTTTTTAATAATTATTGTTCTAAAAATACATTTTATAATTTGCTTACCAACCAAATGAAGTTCTGTTTAAAAAAAGGACTAGTGTGACTGTATAAAAATCAAAAGCAATAACATTAGAGTGTTGGTGCGTCAGAAGCGACTATGCAGTAACACAACGATTGTTATGTATTTAACCGTATACTCAATCGTTATTTGATTTTCGCATGTTTCTAGAGAAGCAATGAACAAACGAATGGATAAATGTAAAATATAAATTATTTTGCATGTAGGCCCCAAAATCGGTTAATGAAGTAATGCACTGTAGAGATATACTATGAAAAAGGCTTCGTCAAAATTTTATTAAAGACGCCCAGGTGCTTCGATCGAGTCTACGATAGATCTTTCGTTATTTGTTTCCAGCACTGTAAATTCACGTGATCGGTGTATCTTGAGTCTGCGCGGCTTAGATCTGTCTACTAGTTTTTGTTTGTCTCGCGACTACTCGTGACAGTACGTTAGGCGACGCTGCTGAAGTTGAAATAAAGGTTAACGATTGTATTCTCGAGAGGGTCATTCTCGCTCTATCGAATTTGTAGAATGTGTATATATACGAATGTTTGCATACGTTTGCATACTCACATCGTTTTCATATGTTCGTCTAGTGATTATTGATAGGTTCAATGAAAACATCTTGATATCGAACGTTTGACTTCAAGTGTATAGGTATGGTCGTCTGATGCGCTTGCCTTTAGTGTTTTTTCGTGTTGGTATAGCTAGTGTCGTCAAAGTCTCGTCCCAAATCTACGCGGACGCATTTATTTACACGTATGCCCACGCGCTTGCCTTCTTCTGTTTTCGCTCTGCGTTGACTTTTCGTCTCTGTGTGTGCCGTTTTGCGCGTTTTTCTCGTTCCTTTCTCCCTTTCCTGTTTGTCTATGCACGCGCCGACGCGGCCACAGCACAGAAGCACGACGTCAATAGCGCAGGTGAATCGATAAGTGGCAAAGTAAGTGTTTTGATGGCCAAGCGAACAGTCGGAGGGTTGTTTTCCCTTTTCCATCCGACAAATTTGTGTCTCCGATCGCATCGATCGCATCGCAGCTCGATCGAGTAATTGGCACAGAGCGACTGCGAAACAGCCGAATCAGAGGGCGGACGCGAAGGCCAAGCTGCAGGTGCCGAGCGAGACGGAGAAGAAGATTGGGACAAGCGGCGGGATTTGCAGACGTCGTTCGTATGCGGGGCTGTTTGTGTGTGAATGATTAATGACGCGCGTTGCAAAGCTTTGCGGAAAGTAAGAAAGCGAAGAGGGGGGGAGAGCGAGTGAAAGATGGGAAGCAGTAGGCCGAGGGTGCCCGAGAGGCGAGTGGGTACATTAGCCGGACGAGGCAGACTTGGGATGCGAGTGACTGGACGCTCGGCCTCGATGCGCCGCGTAACGTCGTCCTCGACCGTTTCGCCTGGAGCGCCGTTAACGTGCTTGTCCAGCGCTCGAGGCTCCAAGGAGCTCGCGGCGAGCCTGTTGCTCATCGTTGCGCAGCCGCGGCAAGACGAGCATCGGCGCTCGCTCGATGTCGCGCCTCTTACACGTACGCAGAGTAGAAAAGTGGTTATCAATCGATCAACGGCGCGGCCCGTCGCTCGTCACCCGCGAGAAAGCCATTCCGACGGGAAAGGGCCAAGGGCTGACGAGCAGGGAGGGGCTGCGCGTCGCGGACGCAGTGCGCGGGAATCGAGAGGCTCGAAGAGAGCAGAGGGAGCGAGGGAGGGAGAGAGAGAGAGAGATAGAGAGAGAGGGAGAAAGAGAGAGAGAGAGAGAGAGAGAGAGAGCGAGAGCGAGCGAGAGCGAGAGCGAGCGAGCGAGCCGAGCTTGTTCCGTTCGTTTGGGTCACGTATGGTCACGCGCAAAGCTACATCCCGGGCTCGTCGGCGCTGCCGCTGTTGCTGATGTGGCGCTTGTCCGTGTACAAGTGGGTGGTCGGGGCTGGATGCGTGCCGACGTCGCCGCCGCCACCGCCGCATGCAGCAGAATGCCGGGGAATTGATTAGCGGCCCCCTCGCCCAGCGCAGCAGGGCGTCCGCCAGTATGTCGATGTGCGCTTTTGTCTGCAACAGACCAACCAAACAGGCGAGCCGCGCTTAACTCGTTGAGCACATCGCAGTCGCGGACAAATTGGCGAGCCTCCTCAGACCAGACACCTACGTGCTCCGGCGCTTTCTTTTCCCTCTGGTGCAATCGACAGCTCGATTGGCAGCGCTTACGTGTCGGAGTGCCGACTGCGCGGTCTTTCTGCCGCGTACGCGTCTCGTCCGAGGCTCGATCCGAGCCGATAGGTCTCATTGGCAAATGAAATTGCAGTACTCACGGTTCTGTAGAACATGCACGCCTGCATGTCTTCGTCTTCGCCCATCGGGCAATCCAGGTAGCCGTCGCAAAGTACGTGATCGTCGATGCAGTGGTATCTGCCCATGCGGTCCGCTGTTGGACACGCGAACCTCTCCATGCCGTCCTCCGACATCGGGCATTCTGCAATGCGAAAATGCGAGGCGCACCGATTAGCTCCGCGCAAGAGTGGACGGGCCGCGTGGATTCACGCCAACCTGTAGCATGCACCGTTTGCGAGTCGCGTAATTGCGCCGAAACTTTGCTCGCGTCCCCCGAGTGCGCGTGCGTGGCCCCGGCGTACCCCCTCGCGCCAATTCCGGGCATACTTAAATAGCGGCTGCGAGCGAAAAAAAAGCGCGCGCTCCATTCGGCTCGACGATCAAAGCTAGCTCTATCGCCGACTCCATCGATATCTAACCCCCCCCTTTCCAGTGTACCAGTCTGCGTACGCCTCTGGGCATTGCCAGGAGCATAAAATGTTCGCGCACGAAAGTTCCTCGGCGGGGGCTTATTTACGCGCTCGCCTCTGCAAACGCGACTCTTTCTACAGGTCTGCTGTTTCTGCGTGTCGCGAGACGCCGAATGGCCCGATAACTTTTCTCCCGGGCCAAAAATATACCGCTTGTCCCGTGCAGCGCCGCTGCTTTATGCTCGAACAACATGCCGTCGAAGCTGTCACGCCAAACTTGCTGGAATGTCTTGACTATGACCGATAATAGTTGGCGAGTACCGGCTCGAGCGCTTCGCGCCAGTACATCCGTCGCGGTTTCTTCAACCGCTCGACTGCCAGTCAATCTAATCTCTACATATTTGAATAACTTTGTTTAATTTTCATGCAAACTTGTACACAATCACGGAAGTGACAGCGGCGAGATAGTTTAGTTGAGTCGGTTGATGATATTGACGGTCGAAGAACGAGTCTGGTCGCGACAAACGGCTGGGTTTGCTGTTTGTTCAGAGTAGTGAACGGAGAGCTGCTGGCTAAAGAGAGCGAGAGCGAGAGAGAGAGAGAGAGAGAGGTCTGACCACAGTCAGAGTGGCCGATTGAAAATCGATAAGCGACACCATTGGTAGAAGAGCAAGAGGGAAGAAAAATTAGAAACTGCGATCGAAACGGCACCGACAGCACGACGGCGTGCTCGAGAGAGACGATGACGGCGCGTGCCTTGCGGCTGATCAATCATATTTGCTTCGTTCGCTTGCTCTTCATCCAATTCCGAATAATTCATTTCTGCATGCTTCTTGTCTGTGTTCAGCAGCTTGACGTTCGCTTGCATGCCTCGGTCAATATCGCTCAACGTCAACTATCAACTACTTGCCTGCGCTTCGATACCTTGCTTCCGTTATAAAGTTATGATAATACCACAAAAGTTGTTGCAGCAGCCTGCAATAGTCCAACGTCTAGGCACGAGGCAACTTTTCCAAATGACCGATATTAACTCTCGCTCGCACCAAATTTCAGGCTTACGAACAAATAATCATGTGTCCGCTGCATAATAGCTCTCTTACCCTCGTCTGCTCTGCTCGTGCGATTGCTCTCTATTCGCATTGCCTCTATTCGCATTGCCTAGCTAACTTTTCACCTTTTACGGTGCGTGTTTTCATTTGATTTTCCATACTGATGCTGCCATTAATTCGCTAAAATCTCCTAATTTTAAGCAACGGCATAGTCAAACAATGTAATTGATTAAGACTTGAAGCAACACGAGGATATAGTACAGCGTCTCCGAGGGAAGATTACAAGTCGGTATCAGTGTTGGGAGGGAAGATTTATTGGTCGGAAGAAGGTGTATGCCCATGGAATAATTCCAGACGAAGGGACTACGTATACACGATAAGCGGTTTAACTGCGTCCGCGCAGACCGCGCAGACTTGACACCTTTGCACGGCTGGTGTAAAGCTTTTATCGCTTATATAAGTGCATATGCGCGCACTATTCTTTTCCTCTTTCCACGCGTTCGTTTTGTCTCGAGCGTTCGTTGATCCCTCCCCCTCCCTCCCCCCTCTCTCTCACTCTCTCTGGTGCGCGCTCGCGCCTCTTGTTCTTTTTCAACATGTCATGCGCCGTCAAACTCGTTTTACATCTCATCATTTCCCTCGCAAGAGGAGCATTACTCAGTAGAGGATGTTGAAACGAGCGCGCTGATTAGATTTGCCGTTCTCTTTCCTTTTGTAGTTTTGTAGCGTTTCCCCTCGGTGTCGCGTTGAGATCCTTGAGCGTGGGTGGCTTTGCTGAAAGCCTCGTGCCTCCTGCACTTTCAGTTAATACCCCGAGGATTTCTTTGTTGGCTGATGAAATTTGCGAGGCCAAAGAGCAGACACATGTATTCTCCTTGAGCTCTCGAGTGTCTTTAACGGTGTGAAGGCACTGCGGAAAATTAGTCGAGAGCGTGGGTGCGCGCTCATCTGATCTGCTGCGCTTGTTCTTAGCAGGTAAAATTCATCGAATCGGCCGAATCGGTCGCCAGAGAATATTCGAATGGACGTTCGACGCGAACAAGGGGTAACGTTTGCAACGCTAACTCGACTGATCGCGCCTGCTTCAAAGCAGCCACCCGAGACGTGGCTGACCCACCCAACGGGTTGGGTAGTCGCATTTTCCAAGTCGATTGTTTCCGAGGCAAAGGTCACGGCAACGAACTGGTCGAAAAAACGAGCTGCTGGAGCGGAGCGATGAATGAAGAGTTGGAATTGCGGGCCGAGGAGGGAGTACGCGCAGCCCACTCATCGACCCGCGTCCCGCAGTTTCAGAGCGCGCACCTCTGCGTAGGTGTCGCGCGCTCGGCTATATATGGAGCACAAGCTGTAGCGCTAACCCTAGCCGTAGCTCGGCTCACTCGGCGAACCCTGACTAACTAGCCAGCCGTCAGCTGCGCCCCCCCCCTCCTGCAACGCATTGCGCCATCCAACTCCTTCGCCATAACTGCTTTTTTCTTCTCCTCTCGATCAGCATATCTTCCATTATATTCACTTTATTTCAACTCTCGAGCTCTCTTCGGTTTATCAAGCTCAGTGCAATCCGAAAA
>NW_026707162.1:0-28011 GCF_024137745.1 Phymastichus coffea
GGAAAATTCCACGGCGCGAGGCGCCCGTCGCCTGTTATTTATTTCGCGGCCAAGGAATTGGGCGCGCGGCCCCGCTGCGAATAGTCTCTGGACCTTTCATTTTTCATTTCGCTTGCAAATGAATTACGTTGGCTTTGCGGACATCCGTTCGAACGGAGCGCCTATGCAAATTTCAATAAGAGCTCTTTCAATTATCACTGAATATCATCATACGATTTTGCGCAATGGAAAGTTCGCTGGAAAAATAAGGAAGATATTTTCACGGGAAATGTACGTGCGACGATGTAAATGTCGAGATAAAACACCCCAGTAGAAAAAGAAGAATAGAAGAAAAAAGACGGCAAGAACAATGGAGGACAAAAGAGTATAAGAGGAAAAGCGCTGATCTGCTCTCTCCGTCCGCGGTTCGATTTTAATTTCGACTGTCTGTCAAACGGCAAAGGGAAAATTCCCGCGGCTGATCGATAAATAGCTGCACAGCTGATATTAAACAAACCCCAACGGAGGCGCGGGCGAAGAGCTTATAAAAGAGAGATCGAAAAACCGCAAAGCTTCATATCGCCGTCTGCGGAGCAATTCCTCGGCGTGGTCCGCGCAGCGAGAGGATAAGAATGCCGAGAACGCGCGGGCATCGGACATTCTTAAGGACGACAATAAAGGCGGCCTTCGCAGCCACGGAGGAAAGACAACAAGCCATCGGCTCTCTCGATTTATCGGATCGAGCGAGCCCACGGCTGGCCTTTTTCGGGGCCGGTGAAAGTCGCCGCCTGCTAGCTAAATGAAACACGACGGGGAGCGCAGCTTTGTGCCGCGCCTTCGCGTGGATAATGGAACGACCCGCGAAAGGGGGGAGGACAGAGCAAAATAGCAAAAGGAAGGGCTAAGTTTGGGAACGGGCCCGGGCGGAGAGTATGACGGATCACTATGGCGCCACGATCGCGAAAACAAGAGCCGATCGCTGTATGCACGCGCCGCTTCTTGCCTTGTCTTTGAGCCTCCCCACTTTGCGCGTCGACTGAAAATTTGTCAAGCGAAGCTCTAGGAAATCATCGCGGATGTTGGAGGGGACAGTCAACATCAACGAATTAGCCGACGTATTTAGAACGAACGGGGAAAAGGCAGGCGAAGCGAGCAGAGTCGATATATTGAATTAAGTCGGCGAAATGAGATTGTCGGGCAACGCCGTCCGAGAAAGTCAATCAAATCAAATTTTCAACGGCGGCATATCGGGTACGGATCTTAATTATTCATCGAATTCTTTGGCAATATCTCGAGAATAGTCGGATAAAAAGAAATCAATCGCGCGAGAAAAGATGAATATTCGTTCGAAACAATTCACTCGTGAATATTGACGCTGCCAGAAAACATCAAATTCCATAATGCGCAAGCAATATCGAGAAATCGGCAGACGGAGAGAGAGAGAGAGAGAGTGAGATAAGCAAATGGCAACCGCTTACGGGCAAACAAAAAAGAGGCGTCGGATAAGAAGACTAGGAGGGCCGATTACCCAATCGACGATAGCGGCCGCCCGGCTCGCAAGCCCCGCGCGCGACGAACGAGAGAGGAAGCTGCTCGTTTCGCCGAGAAATTGCAGCGGATAAAGCGAGCGTCGAGAGAGCAAAAAAAAAGAAAAAAGAAAAATGAGATGCGAACGACGACGACGACGACGACGACGACGACGACGACCGACGACGATCGAGGAAGCGTCGTTAGGCGAGTGTTCATCATCGTTGTGCAACGACGACGCGCGCCGGTAATGGCCAACCTCGCTTTTTCTTTTCTTCTAGCCCAAAGTGCGAACGCGGTGCGCCTGTCTTTTTTCGAACGACCAAATTGACATGTCTCTCTCTCTCTCTCTCTCTCTCTCTCTCTCTCTCTCTCTCTTTCGATCTCGAGTGTGTCCCAAATGTCTCTCGTTTTTTTTCCCCTTATGGACATCCGAATGTATGAAATGATTATTAGGAGCGCGTTTACGAGGATGATGATTTTCTCTCGCAGAGAGCTAAAATTAATTATATATGCAAGAAAGTCGTTGAAAGGAAATTGATTTCTGAAGGCTAATGAGACATGATTGATGTGTGTTTCGCAATGGAAGAAGTCGCGGTTGAGTTGTCAACGAATCACTAGACGTCGATCAAAATTAAGCGTCATTAGAAAAGTATGCAATGTGTATGATTGGAATATCGATGCAAATTATTTATAACAAATTATTGATTTTTCTTAACAGTAACTGAACAATTTGTTTGTGTTTTCTTGCAAGCCCTCCGTTAATTGTGATAATTTTTCACCGTATTTTACGAAAGCAAAGTCGTTATGATATAATAAAATCAACATCAATTGGTCTAGCTTTAATCATAAATTTAATCGTATTTTAATTGTTTCCGGCGACAATATTAAATCTTCACTATCAACATTTGTCGAAAAAAAAAAACCAATGAATAATATCACTTTGCTTTATTACAAGCCATCGTCTGCTCCAAGGTATTGAAAGCAAATTTAACGTTATTATTATTATTATTATTATTCGGTAAAGAGCACTAAAACTTGTGAAAATCTTGCAATCTCGTGTAATTTCTCTTGGCCAACAAAACACATAAAAACTTCTTGGGCTGAATTATTTTTCGCCTAAAACCATCTTTAAGCACACTCTCTTTGCCTATCCTGCTTCTCTCCTCCCGCCGCCAAAGGAAAACTAACTTTTCCCTCTCTCCACAAGCCCTCCATCTTTTCCCCCACTCCATCAGCTCTTCATCTTTCGCATCGTCTCTCCGATTATCCGATTTTTCGGGAACTCGCCTCGCGGAATTCAAATCGCGACTGAATTATGTTTACACCGTTGCGTTCTCGCCACTGTAATGGATTTTTAACGAGTCGCCGTCGCTTCGCAATTGGTTTTTTTTTATCAAATTGAAACGTTGGATTTCTTTCTTTTTTTTTTCTATCTTCGCGGAGCCGCGCGCGTGGCAAATTGGAACGTAGCGTGCGCGAGAGGACGAACAATGATCGCGTACATTTATAACGGCAGAGCGGGAGAAAGAGACGCGGAGAGCGCGACATAGACGAATTGGCCGGCGCAGTTGAGGGTTGCCTACATGTCCGCCTCATTTACATGGAGCTACGTATCTCGCGTACGCCCGGTGATGCGCTCTTGCACGTTGTACGCGCTCGAGTATTTATGCGCGCAAAAAGGTAACGAGGCGCTCTTGCCTCCATTAAGTCGCGGCCAAGGAGGAATATTCTAATTAATTTTTGGCCTTTTCTTTGCGGCTGTTGGCGGGCGGGAGTCTCTCGGCCAACCGGATGAGATAAGTCGAAGCTAACGGAGCTAAATAAATTAACGGCGGAGAGAGGGCGACGCCAGATTTTCGGACGGTCCCCGTCACCGTCGTCGCCTTTTGTCAGCTATAATACGCTTGTCGATCGATGGCATTCTCCTCCTCCCCTCCTCGCCCCAGACATACTCGTGCCGACCTTGTTCATCTTTCTCCCTTTCTTCATTCTCTCTTTTACTTTCGGCTTTCAAGTAGATTAGTTTCGGCAGTAGTTTATAATTCGAATCGGATAATGGCATTTAAAAATTACGCTGCGTGAGGGGGAAACGAGATAGCGTTGTTGCGTTTCTCTCCGTTTCGTTAGCGCATATAAAACCCTCGGCAGTGAACGAGCCTTCGTACGCCGCTATACCTTTATACATATTACATTTTTACATGCTGATTTTCGATGAATGAATAATTTGAACCACATAAAAAATGATTTTTTTTTTCCAGTAATAATTTCATGCGCCATTTTATCCAATAAGCTTCAAAATCAGTTTGCCGTCTTTTTACGCGGAATTATTAAAATTTAGTTGCGTCGATCGATCAATTCATCGCGTATTCCGACTGGCAATTCTCTTTGCATAAATAATACGCAAATCCGCGAAAGAAAAAACCGACGTACGACCGGCATACCTCCCGTTAAACTTGTAAACGAATCAGAAATATTTTATTCAATGAGATTTTGCCTCTAAAGCTACACGTTAAACATTGCCATTCGGTGCCAGCGCTAGCAAGCGAATGAATTATTCCCGCGCGTGAACGTTGGCAAGCTGAAGAAACGAGGCGCGCCGCCCCGACACGTCGCCCAGCGAACTTATCAGAGCGCGCGCGCGCGCGCCGCAATCAACGAGACAACGGCTTCATCGCTCGCGAGAGTCGACGTCAATAAGCTCCCTCTCTCACGGATGATTAGCATCGACAAACTCGTTCTCGCGGCAGGAAAGCGAAGCCGAGAGCCCCACGTGCCTCTTGACAAATCGCCCGGGATCGCGGTGAACAATGCCTCTAGCCGATCGAGCGCAGTTTCCCTTGCGCGGGGCGCGTCAAAATAAACAAACGGCCTCTAAGACTCCTACCTACAGCGACGCTAATTTCGCGCAGACCCGTGTTTATCGCGCTCGCGGAGCAAAGGGCGCGCGCTGAGCTATCATTATGGGCGCGCTCGATTGCCGTCGTAAATATTCAAGCAGCTCTCTCTCTCTCTCTCCGATAAACACAAACCGCGCCATCTGCCGAATTTCCCTAAACGACAAAGGGACCAGTTGTGCGAGTGCGCCTCGTAAAAAGCACTCGAGAGAGAGACAGTGGATGATTTATGTTGGCGTCCCGTTTCCATTACTCATCGATGCTACGTTAGTGTCTTGCTGCGGCGCGATCCCCACGAGAGGCAGAGTGTCTTTAATCAGCTGCTGGTGTACGTGAAGCTTCAATTATTCAAGGCAGCGCGCACGCGATGCAGCACTTTTCCTATTTCTCTCCATATACCGCGCGTCCTGCGGGGGGATTCAGAATTAGAAACAATTGGCGCGAAGGGAGGATCACGATCGCGGCCTCGCGATCTGCCATCGGCCGCCCGCGTGCATTTACGGTATTAGTTCCAGAGCTGTTCCCAGCTCTCTCTCTCTCTCTCTCTCTCTCTCTCTCTCTCTCTCTCTCTCTCTCTCTCTCTCTCTCTCGTTCTTCTCCGCGCGGCCACGAAACGACATTTCGGATCTCGTCTCGTGCTGGAATTCGAATCGACGCGGACGCGCCATCGGCACAATTAATGGCCCCGCGCCCAAAGGTCTTCGCTCGTCACGTCGCTTGATCGCCATCGACGACATCATTACGAATTCGTATCGCTGGCTAAATGAAATTTTTCGAAACTCCACGCGGCGGTTAAGCGAGATAAACGCGCTCTACGTCGTGAAATTCCCCAGGCCGCACTTCATGGCGTGGAAAGCACGCGCAAGCGCGAAAAGAAATAACGAATTGCACGAAAATCACTCAAAATTATCGTTGGCCACGCACGCACGTAGAGAAGCGCGAGATAAGAAGGAAAAATAAGGAAGCACCGTTGTAAATCCCTTCTGTCGGCCTCTCCCCCATACTCGCATTAGCCACTCGGACAAGTTTCCCTTTCGCGAGAAATGGATTATTATCGTTTTTCTTATTTACACTGGGAAGCTTGATCTCCTGGCCAAACACAAGGCAGCCGATATTCCGAGGCTGATTGATATTCTGGGTTAGTAGAGCCAAGAGAGCGCTATACTGCGGAGTAGTGGGCTATTTCTCTTTTTCGTTTTACTCTCTCGCACGTCACGCTCGAATCAGTATATGACTCAGTCCTGTATCCTTTGGTATTCGGAATGCGAACGGCCCCTCTCACTCACCTGTAACAGACAGAACGGAAAAAAGGAGTGATTAGACGCAATTTACAAGGGTACATTGTCAAAGTTTAATAACATCGGACATTTCCAATTCCGTTCCAATAACCACGGGGCGAAAGGGAGGGGAGGGGGTGGGGAGGAGAGAAAAAAGGCAAGGGGAATCCGAAATTGCCAGGGCGTACGTGCGAACAAAGTTTGCAGACCCATCGCTGGGCTGCGACGCGGGCGGCGGACGCATCCGTCTTATCCCTCGGGAAGGCAGCGGCCCCCGCGGGTTTCCATTTCTACGAGAGACGTATAAATAGGAAATTTCGCGCGAAGGGTCGAGGCGCTCTTTGTCCGCGCGCCCGTCGCCTTGATTAGACTGTTTGCGCTTTTTCCCAGCGTCCACACGCGGACGCACGCGGAAATATCGATCGAGCGCTTAGTTCGGCAGAGCGAAAGAGAAAAATCCGATCGCCGGGCGCACCGAGACAGAGAAAGAGAGAGAGAGAGAGAGAGAGATCTTTTCAATATCCATTAAAGCGTTTTCGGGGAAAAAAAGGCATTGGGGAGAGAACGGTTGGTACAACCGGACACGATGCACGACGACGGGGAGAGGGCGTGAAAGCCGCAGCATCTGGCCGCACCTTTTTTCCTCGCTTTCTTCTCTCTCTCTCTCTCTCTCTCTCTCTCTCTCTCTCTCTCTCTCTCTCTCTCTCTCTCTCGTTGCACTACAGCCAGCAGCGCACAATGAAGAGCAAAAGCGAACACGCTCTGCGCCGGGCTTTCATGCCGTGTGTAACACTTTAAGTGCTATCGGTTTAACTGTTCGCCCAACGCTGCGACGCAGTTACAATGTGCTCCCGAGCACACAATGAGATGGATGAAATAAAAAAAAAAAAAAAAATACTGTTGCCGTGATTCTCAGCGCCGAGAGGGATTTTCGTTGTTATTTTTTTGTTCGGTCGGACCGTGTGTCCATCAGCCGAATTGCGAATGTTTTTTCCTTTCTTTTTTTTTTGCTAAAGCTCGTCGCGTCGACAACTACATCAAAAACGCAGGCCAACGTTGGCCATCAAAAAGGCTTTTCAGGACGTTTTCAGACGCGATGAATCGAAATTACACGGAACTCTCGACACCCTGGCCGAGCTGATGATGCCGAGATGAAGAAATCGCGATTGTGAGCAACTCGAGTCCCTCTGTCGAGCAGTATGTGAAACGACGCGAGCGCAAGGACCGTAAAGAGTGCGATCGCACGGGATCAGGCGGCCGGTCGGAAATATCCGTGTGCATCTGCGGCGCGACCTCGCAAAGTATCTCGCACGGGTCGAGCGCGGCGCTGGAGAGGATAGCGGTAGCAGCTATCCCGTACGCAAAATTACTCGGTAGGCACGGCTGCGCCATGAGAGAGAGAAGAGAGAGGGGCCGGTTTAGTCGCGCCCGCCAAGCGAGATGCAAGGTAATCGGCCGCTCGTGGAGGAATGCCAAGCTGCGCGCGATCTATACCAAACGTGGTCTCTCTCTCTCTCTCTCTCTCTCTCTCTCTCTCTCTCATTCTCTCCGCTTTCTTTCCATCGGACGCGCGCGATTCGCCGCGAAATTTCCACGGCCGTACGGTAGGTTCTAGGCGCTTATCTACCTACGTACGCGCAGGGACAGGGGGTCGCCCAGCGCGATGCTCGTTCAAGGGCCGCGAACAAAAGAGAGCGTTTTTAATTTGCTCAGTTTTCAGGCTGGTGAGAGCGCGTGCCGCGGCCACGTATCACGGCTATCTTTCGCAAAGGCGAGTGCTGCATGTGCGCATAATGCCATACAATTTCCGAGCAATTACGGCTGGAGCGGCGCAACGCTGGCAAAAGCGGCGCGCCTCTAATACGCGGCTGTACAGCTTTCAATGAGCGCGAGTAGAGCAAACGAATGAATGAATGTATGTGAATGGACGGAAAATATGAAAATTTTATATAGTGTAGATTCTCCCCGAGAGAGACAGAGAGAGAGAGAGAGAGAGCGAGTGGAACTGGAGGAATTAGCGGACGGTTGAAGAAGGAGCAAGAAAATTGGTGGGTATAATAGAGAAGTTGATAATTTCGTGTAATTATGCAAAATTCTCGCGCGCTCTCCCTCTTTCTCCCTGTTAATTCTACGTTGAACCACCCGCGCCCTCTCCCTTTTTTCGTCGTCGCTCCGAGAGGATTTTCGTTCCGTGAAAATTTCATACGCCATTACGCGATTTTAAAATCTCTGGCTTCTTCCCTAAGTGAATATTCATGTGTGCTGCGGCACCGATTATGCAAAGTTTCATACACACACATGGACGGAAAAAGAGAGAGAGAGTCGATCGTTTAATTAGTCGCGCATCCTGGATTTTGGCCACGGGGCTCTATTTTTCCTGCTTCCGGCGTAATCACGCGCCGTAAAAAGCTGCTTTAGTTTAATTGTAAGATCACGCTGAGGAGACTGGATTTTTATCGAGAGAGAGATGGGCCACGAACTAAACAATTTGACGGCGAGTTTTCTCGTACCCGGGACTTTCGGTAAATACAGACTTTGTGGACAAAGCGCGCGCGCATACGCACACACCGGCGGATTCGTGACCTCCGAGGACTCGTCGAACAATGTCCAGTGAGATTGACGCAATACGTTACGACGCGCGTACAAAAAAAAAGAAGAAAGGTCGGTAAATTTGGTGCTCGCGCGTTCGCGGACAAGCGATTGTTCGCGGGCGCGCAGTGTACACGACGCGCGGGCGCACAAAGAGACCACTAATCAACAAGCGATTCCTCGAATTTTCCGTGCAGCCGCAAATGGCCGCGGCGGCGAAAGTGCACGCGCGCGCGTGAACTCGGAATGCCGCGCGCGGCGGGGTAGACAAAAGCCGCGCGTAACGCCGCGCGGGGGCGCGAGACGGGAGCTCGGCCTGGCGCTCGTAATTCACGAAAGCCTAACCTGCAGCGCAGCTGCGGCGGCTCGAAATTCAATAAACCTAGCGCGCCGCTCGCGCGCGCAGACCGCCCCCTTCGGCTATTATTTTGGCAATGTAAATGCTGCGCGTTCCCACGTCGATGCGCCTGTATTATGATGTCGCGGCAGCCAAATATTTTCCGCTGGGTCGGAGATTGATGTTGCGAGCGCTTGTGAATTGATCGGCAAGTTGTTATTGTTCTTTTTTTTCGCAGGCACGTGCCGCGCAATTAAATGGGGCACAGGTCGGCAGGCTCGGAATGGAGCTGCGTGCAGGTCGATTAATCGAGAGATTGATCGTGATTGTTTCGATTGATTGTAACCTCTTATTTACCAAGTGGTATAAGTAATATACGTATAAAGATTAATAAGTTTGATCAAACCAACTTTGGTATAAAGCTGTTTGCACATTGTCAGATAGCATAAGTTAGAATCTAATATCAGTAATCTTCTCAAGGTTTTATCAAAGTTTGTCTCAAGAGAAAATTTTTCCCAATCACAAAAATGTAATTGGTACTTATATACAATAGCTTGATTTAAATAAAATAAATACCGACTGCAGCAGGGATAAGAATGCCATCATATAACCAAGTCAAATTGTAAAAGAACACAGATGAGAGAAACTCTCATCCCAGTCACTCTTAACTAGCGAAGGGGTGGGGAGGGGGGAGGACAAGGAAACGGATCTGTAATTCGAGTGGAGGTTAATAGCATAAAGTGGATGGAGTGAGCAACGCCGTCTGTGCCGTGTGTGTGTGTGTCTCTCTCTCTAACGGTAAAGACAAAAGAGAAGGCGGAGAGGAGAGAGAGGAAAAAGAGTCGTACGCGACCTCTCGGACTTTCGACCGATCGGATTCCGTTCGTTATTGTTCGACGGATTTTTTCTTGGCCGGAGCCACCGCACGATGTGCTCGCGGCCTTTCACCGATCGAACCAGCCACTGTTGCCGCTGATCTAATCTAATTTGTACTGGTTCCAGCGAAGAAAAAACACAGAGACGATGCCTCCGAGGAGTTAAAGTCTGTACACGGCGGCTACGTTGTTGCGACCTCGATCGACTTGCCTCTCCGCCTGCGTCTTCGGATATTCTCTATCTCTTTCTCTCTTAACTCGATTCGTTCGGCCGCTTCAGAGTTCGCCGATGCACACCGCGTCTCGTGTATACGCCTGCGTTGCATTGCTCATTGTCAATCGATCGACTATTTTGAGCTACGCAGGTATCGGATTTTCTTTCGATTGTGTAATTGTCAGCGTTCGACATTCGGATAAGTAATGATGCTTATCGTCGACCGCGCCGCTCATGAAGTGCCCGTGCACCGAGAATACACGAACGATGACTTTTGCGAGCGCCACAGACATCGCGCCGTCGGCCGCTCCCGAGTAATTCCACGCGAGGTGAAATTCGCAACGCGGAAGAACGATAATTCGTCGGCGGATATCACAGGCCTAGCCTATTCCGGAAGGCACGGCGTGCGAGCTCGTTCGCGCACGCGGCAGCGTCGGGTCTCAATGAAGTCCCGGCGAATGCATAACAGATTCATCGGCGTTCTCTTGGCTTTTCATGCGCGCACTCGAACCGCATCTGCCGAAGCACTCATTAAAATTCGACAACTTTCCGTACAGACCCCCGGCCCGGCCAAGCCTCTTGTGCGCCCCCCCCCCCCCGCCCTCCCAATCTGTCAGCGCTCACGCCGCTCTCGCCAATTCAAATTCAAAGTTTGTTCTCGCCAGGCAGTGTTTACTCGAGAGGCACAGCCACCTGCCGCTCTATTGCGCCGACGATCGGTCCCACTTGCCGAGGCCTCGCACGGCACGGTACTTTGCCAGGCAGACTACTCCGCGGCGGGGTACTCGCTAATTTGCACGCCGCGTTTGACGACGACACCTGCATCGCGCGTCTCCTCCTCCGGCCGAGCTGCGCGCGGCGAGGCATTCCCGAAATCTCGATTGGCGCGGCGCTGTGCTCGAGAGGCTTATCAAGGGTCGATTATTCGCATTGTGGAGCACGAGGCTGCATGCCGATTTACGCGTGACCCTTCCCCGCCTCTCCCTCGCCGTTATTGTGGCACTGTTTTTTATGTCCGATATAACCCAAACCGATCACGAACTAATTATCCGCGGCAAAATTGATCGCGTTTGCGATGTGATGCAATTCTCTCTCTCTCTCTCGGCTCTGATTATCTATTTTTCAAGCTGCCTCGCTAAGCGCGCGCAGCCTAATTAGCCGCGGGATGAATGCGAAAACGTCAGTCCAAATACAATTAGCAGATACCTAGCGTCTGGTCTGGTCGTTCGATCAATCAGTGCATTTCCGGATCCATCAGCCGGCCGACTGCGGCCTGCGTATTTTTAAGCCTCATAAAGTTGTCACTCAATAACATATTATTGATAGCCGCGCGCGTTTGCATCGCAAACGGACGCGGGGCGCTAATCAAAGAGAGGACGATGCCCCCGCTGCCGCCGGCTGTCCGTCCATCGGATAAACGTCAAGATTTCGTGTACACTGCTGCCAAATGCCCTGCGAGCTTTTGCGCGTGCACATGCTTTTCTCTCCTCGTGAAATATTCATTGCGGTTGCATTCCAATTTCATTAGGCTGTGCCCCCTCCCTTCTCCGAAGTTATTGAATCGTCGTTTGCTGCCAAGACAGGATTACGAATGGGAATAAGAGTTGCCAGCGGAGACAGATAATTTGAGCTGCCGACGATTATTTATTCGCTTTTTTTTCGAATTGTTGGAAACTGTGCAAAAGATGCAATGTCGGTAACCGATCGATACTCGGTCGAGGCAGAATGAAAAAGGAGCTCATTACGCACATATTTGGCTGTATTATCGGTTACGTAAATCGGCGATAGGACAGAAACGCGACGCGTCATTTCATTCGCCCTCGTAAAAGATAATCAAGCCGCGGGAGATGCCTTATCGACCAAAGGGGAAAAAAAAGGAAACGTCAACATGACATTCGGAGCGCAATCGCGATGAAATCACTCGAGGTAAAAAATAAAAAAATACACTCACACACCCACATCCACGTTTCCTCCCTCGCGTATAAAAGCGGAGAACGTAAAAAGATTTTTTTTTTCAGTGAGAGAGAGAGAGAGAGAGAGAGAGAGAGTAGTAAAAAGACGTTGGTGGCGCACATATATACGGACGACACGCGAGAGAGAGTTTTTATCCACAGAGGCGATCACCGGAATGTTTATCTGCAAGCAATTAAATGCTCGCGCGCTTCGACGCTAAAATTTACGACGACAGTTGCGGGCGGGGAGGACGGTCAACCGTCGACCGACGTCATGCAAGCTGCGTGTCTTCGTCACCGTCGCCGATCCTAATTCCGCTCGCTCGTTATAAAAACAAATAACAATTCCGAGGTAGTAAACGCGATCTCTGGCGATCTCTCTCACCGCGCCGATCTTCTCCGTCTGTGGCGCGCGGTGTAGGTGACAAAGTTTTATGTACAGGAGAGAGAAAAGTTTCGTCCAACTTGGCGCCGAGACGGAAAGTTTTATACGCCGCGCGGACGAATCACAACTTTATTGTTGGGGCGCTGTGCTGACCCCGCGGCGAGCGAATGTTTATTAGGAAAAATGCCGCACGTCGTCAGCGAAAATTGGCGCGCTCCCGTAAGCCCAAGGATTTGGAAGAGAGTTTGCGCTCACGGGGGCTATATTGCCGTTTGGCCGTTACATTTTATTCGCTTTTATGGATTTCCGGCCCCTCCCTGCCCGCTAAATCCACCGCCGAGCCGCGGCTTTATGAGCTCGCGTCATACAGTCCAGGGCGAGCGCGTGTCGAATGGACAAATGAATGCGCGCGCGAGCGCTTTCAAGCTACACGCGGAAATTGGAGCGCGTACGCTCGTCGCGACTCCGATCGTATGCGGCCGACCTGGCCATTTATTTGCAATCGACCGAGGCGCTGCGTCAGTCTGCGGGCGAACGTTCGCGCGGGAGCGCGCGCTATTCGGATGCCGCGCCCGCGAGCCTCCGCGAGCCTCCGCGAGAACGTAAAACATTTAAGGGCAAACGGCGCGCCAGAGAAGGCCTCGTCGATCCGCGCCTGCCCTGGGCAGGGCTCCTCCTCTGTACTTCTTTTACCGTTATCGCGCTCGCGAAATTACAAGCAATTACGAAATTTACACAGCTCGCGCGCGAATTAATCGACGCCCGCGTTCTTTCTCCCCGCCGAGATAAAGAGGGAGAGAGAAAGAGAGAAAGAGAGAAAGAGAGAAAGAGAGAAAGAGAGAGCCAGAAGGAAAAAAAGTAAAAGCGGGCCGCAACATAAATCTCACCCGCGCGCGCGCGCGCGTTAATTCACGAAGTGCAACTCTCGCCGTGCGCGAGCAAAAAAAAGAAAAAACAAGCGAAGGAAATAATGACGCGTGAACGATCGGCACGCGACGACAAACCACGACACCGTTAGACCACGCGACCGCCGAATTACGCGCCCATTAATTATCCGGCGAGGATTAGTCACGGGGTTCTCTCTCGCGACGTACGCGCTTTCGAAACCAGCTCGCGGACGACGGTCGACCGCGCACCAGCTTCGGGGTGGGCGGACGCGTTAAAGCGCGCCCTGCATATTTTTTGACGGATGAGAGAAAGTCCGTCCGTCCTCCTCCCGCCCCGCTTGACGCGCTGACTGATGCGCGCCCCCGTTCCCTCGTTTTTTGGCCCCAAGGCGAGATAAAGTAATGCTGACTGGCGTTTCAAATGGATCGACGAATTTTCTTCTCCATTTCAGTTTCCGTGTGCTCGAACAGGTAACCATTGCTACTCATAAAAATGAGACTTGGTACTCTATTTATTTGTGTTTTTTTCACGAAAGAATGTCGCGATAAAAACATTTTGTCGAAGTAACAGTACAGATATATATGGAACAAACTGTGCATAAATAAATTTAAAAAAAATTATTTTTTTCATAAACATAATCTTACGTGCTTTCACATTATTCAAAGTTGTACCGAGTGAGATACTTAACTTAAAGCTTTATAATGATTGAATGATCACAGGTGACGCTCGCGCAATCGCAGTGTAACGGAATGATTGACTTGTTAAATACATAAGTGTGTGCATTGATACGGTATGGACCGGAGTTGATGTGTCGTACGACATAACTGCTAGATTTTGGGAAAGTATACAAACAGAAAAAACCAAAACAAACTTTTCGGAGCTCTTACTTGAGGCTACTCAAAACTAGGGTCAACTATACATAAAAACTTACATCTAGTGACCGTTATCGACCATCTTTTCTCTCCACTAATATAATTTGGTATTCTGGAGGTATTTATTTTGGACATCACAAATTATTAGATAGTTGCACCTGTTCTTATATTGGGATATAACGAATAATCGTCCGTCTGACGCTAAAACGTTCCAAAAGCGTTACAAGACTAGCTAATATTTTCAAGTGCTCGAGCTCTTCTGCGCCGTATATCACGTATGCTTACAAAGTATGAAAAAACTAAAAACATATACAACACTTTTCCAAAATATACTTGCCAATAACTCATTGAAAATATTGTTCTCGGCCGAGCCAGCACAGCAAACCAAAGCTCCTTGGGTTTTGAATGGCTCGAGGGAAAACGGTGGAACGAGGAAAGGCCGTCATTGGAAAAACAGCGTAATCGCATTCACTGAGAATCACTCTTTCTCCCTTTCTCTGTTTTTCCAATTGAAACCGAACGCTCTCGCTTAATTGATCGCCACTTGTGCTTCGTTTTTTACTCTCTCTCTCTCTCTCTCTCTCTCTCCTCCGTGATAATAAGCGATTGCCGAGCAGAAGCTCGCGGCCGCGAGCGCTTCGATTTGAATTTGAAAACAGCTACACAAGAACTCTCTTAAAAGAATATTCCATTTTTTTCTTCTATTTTTTTAGGCAAAAGATTCTCGACGAGTGACGCGTTTGCGCGCACGTGCACCGAGAGAATTGTCCTTTAACTTTCTACTCCGCTTATTTTATCTCGAGAGAGAAAGAGAGTGTGTACTTTGGAATTTTGCGGTCTATTCATACATAAAGATCTTCGTTTCTCTCTCTTCCCCGCGTGTGAATCGACCCACGAAAAAATAAAAAAAAAAGGAGAAAAAGAAAGATCGTTACCATTCTCGCTTTTTTCCGGAACAAAGAATCAATGCTTTCAGCGTAACTTGTATTTTCGTGGCTTTTACGTTTGCACAAAAGAGCACTAAAGGAAATCCATAAGTGCGGTAATTGGTGTTTCCTTCTTCCCGACGGCGATGGGACGGCGGTGGTGGCCCCTGCAAAGATCGACATAAAAAAAAAGAAAAAAAAAAGAACTACAAGAAGAGATAGTTTCTTTTCCCCATCGATAATAAAGATATTTGAGAGGGCTTGCCTATCCCGCTCGCCGCCTCGGCGATAAACGTGGCAGTTTATAAAACTCGAGTTCGTAAATCCGAAGCGCGCGCGACCCGTAAAAAGCTGCTGCCGCGCGCGCGTGGAACAACGCGCGAGAAAGTGAGAGAGACGTAAAGCGGCTCTCACTGGCAGCAGAGCAACGGGCTCGACCGAATGGGCTGCCCTGCAACGACGTCGTCGAGGCGGGGAAAAAAGAACAGCCAGGAAGATATTAGTCGAGGCGCTGCAATTAGGGCTCCCGCGTACGCGCGCGGGCGACAGGGTAATTGCGCGAGGCGCGCGCTCGCTGCGTCAAACGGGCCTCTCCTCTCTCTCTCTCTCGGCCTCTTCCGCGCGCATCGTCCGCTTTGTCCCTACTGCGTGCTTCCGCGAGAGAGATTTTCCTGGTAGCCGCGCTCGCGCGTGGGCAAACCCGCGCTGCCGACGGAGCGTGGCGTTTTGAAATCGGCGCCACTCTGCCATCGGAGATGAGTTTTACTCGTCTCGCAGCCGAGCAGAGCGGCTTATTAAAGCGTCTAATTACGGTCGGCCAATTTGCCGCTGTAACGTAATTCGCTTGACACAGTAACGCGACGACCGAGCGACGTGCCGCGCGCGGCGTCGTTGCACCGATATAGCCTACGTGCTTATCATTCCCGCGATGAATAGGCGACGATGACGACGACAGGCACGATGTCTTTGTTCATCGTTCTACCGAGTATCGTTCGACGTTAATCCTAATAATTCGTCCTCGTTTCGATTAGGAAACTCGCCTTGGCGTTTCGCTGCTCTGCATTTGATAACCACTTTGATTACGACGAATTGTGACGGACGGTCGATTGCGAGCAGAAACAGCTATCTTGGGAATTGTTACGTTTTCGGAATGACTTTGTTATGACAACCAGGACGGCCGATTTCCGTTTGGATACCCATTGACGTCTGACTTCGACTCGAGCGGAGCGACGTGAATCACCGGTGCCGTTTCCTCGCTCCGGCAATTGGCGATCTACGTAGCGGTACGTTTCGAAACACTCGAAACAATTACCACGAAGGCCCCGCTCGTCTTCCAGCTTTCCAAATCTTCCACGGTCGAGCTACGTATCGCAAGCTCGAAATTCCACGCGAGTCAAGCCAACGTCGTCATCAATCGCTGATATCACTGGCTTAGGGCCGCTAAAAACGAATAATATCGCCAAGCGGCAACGACAGACACGCGAAAGAAGAAGCCTCGCGCAACAACTGCTAATTGCGGAGCAAGCCTGAGCGAACGAAGAAGAGAGAGAGAGAGAGAGAGAGAGAGAGAGAGAGAGAGAGCTAGAGGGGAGCACTTAGCATGTGTAAGTCAGCGGGACGACGACGACGACGACGACGACGACGATCTGCACGCGCCTGCCTACTCTACACGACTTCTCTTCCTCTCTTCGTGACCGGAAGCTGATTTTCACTCGCTCTACTTTTGCGCACGGCGACACTCGCCAATTAACATTGTTACGTTTCAACGACGAAACCTTTCTCTCTCTGTCTCTCTCTCTCTTCTTTTTTATTCCCCGTTGTCGCGCTGACCTTGGTTTTCGCGCTCGCATTTCACTCCAGTGGTATTATTTCTTTTCGAGGCGCCGCGATGACGCGCGCCAATCTGTCGCGCGCGTTGCCTGCGCGAAGCTCGCTCGCGTGCGCGCCCAGCGCTGGATACATTTAGCAGCGACGCGTGACTCGCGGGAATAACCGATGAGGCATCTTGCCCTCCATCTGGCTGTCGCGCGGCCGCGCCGCTCTCGCGAGAGCGTAACTGCATCGCGCGATAATGCCCGGCGAGAGAGCTCGTTTGCCGCCTCAACGGAGCCCGTTACGACGGCGAGCCGAGGTGCGTGGCGTGACCGCGAGCTAGCGCACCCTCGAAACTATGACGCGTCGCACACTTCGCAAAAAAAGGAGATAGAGGGCGGGGGGGGGGGGAGAACTGCTGCGAGGCATCCTCGCGGAATAACTCGCGAGGGCCGCCCGAGGATGCTCGGCGCGCACAGCGGCAGACGGGGAGGGCGAGCAGGACAAGGCGCAGGCTCGCGGCGAGAAAGAGGAGCTGCGGCTGTGCGCAGAGCCCCCGAGGACACGGTGACGTGCGCCCGTGTCCCGTGATTCGAATTCCGAAGATCACCGCCAAGCGCCGCGGCAGAATGTCACGCAGCCGAGTTCTATCCATACCGGAACGAAGGCTCGAACATATTCTCCTCTCTCCCGCGGACTCGCATTGCTACGCCTTTCAATTGTCATTCCGACGGTGACCGCCCCTTTCTTACTCCGCGAGCCACTCGTAATCGCTCGGGGTGGCGGCTGCGCGCATGGAAAGTCGAACGAGAATATCGAATGACTCGTACGCGCGCGGAACGAATGCGAGAAGCGGTGGCCGCTGCCGTTTTCTCACACAATCAGATATCTGTGGGGAGAGAGGGGGGCAGAGTGGGAGCAACACAAAGCGCAACGTGCTGTTTGTAGATTCTCGCTTTTTTCTCCCTCTCGATATGTACTCGCCGTTGTACTCGCGCGCGCGTAGCGTTGTTTATGGAAATTGTCCGGCTAAGTGATTTTATAACGGAGCGGCCGCAGCGGCAACAACAGCAGCCGACGCGCGAGACGTAGAATCGAATTTAAACTAGCCGCGGGCTTTATTGCGTTTCGCGATCGAGCAACAAATGCGCGAGCAAGCTCGTTTATGCAATAAGACGATCTATGGCCACGGCCATGCAAAATTATTTGACACTTCGCTAGCCGACAGATTAACATCGTTTGACTTTCCAATGGACGCGCGCGTGCTGCCGCTTTTTTTCTTTTTATTTATTTATTTATTTATTTATTTATTTTTTTTTGACAGGAAAAAAAGAAACAAAGCGCGGAATGAATGTCGTTGAATTTTGTAGGAAAGCTCAAGAGCGAGGGGGGAGAAAGCAGCAACTGTACGCGCGCGTGCACATATTCATGTCCAGCTTTTATGCGGATTTCGCATGCAAAGCGGCGGTGGCGGCGGGTGGAGGCCTTTAATTTACGAGGGCCGGGAATGTGGTATTTATTAAGTGGCTGAAAGCTTTAGCGGCCGTGAGAAAATGCACTTTATTAACGGGCTTTTGCGCGCGTCTTTGTTTCCAGCTGCAGCGCCCACCCCTTAGGACGCCGATGACTCAACGGGCGCGCGCGATCTCTCTCGAAAATTTCACCGAGTCACGTGGTAAAATTCCAGCGCCGTGCGTCGCGGGACGGCAGGCGTCAATAACGCGTCGTTCGAGAGACTCGCGCGCGCCACTACCGAAGTCCGCATCGATTGGCTTGTTCGCTCCTCAATTATCAACCAGGTCGCGGAGACGCTAGGGAACCCAAGCTGCTCTTATCGCCACGCCTAATGTCATGCGTTAAACTCGTATATCGTCGAGTAAGTATAACTTTCACGGGCGCTCAATTGTTTTTCCCTGTTCAGGCTCACGCGGCGGCGTTGGCGGCGGCGGCGTCGTTAGAGAGACGCGATTTCTCACTTCGGAGCCCACCGCCATCCCTAATTTCCTAAACATTGGTGAAAAGCGTATCGGCGATATTCCTGCCCCCCTCCGTGCCGCCCCTCGGTATCGACCGTCGACGCCGCACAATATCTCGAAGACGAACGCACTGCCGGCAGAGAGATATACGGATCCTTTCGCGTCCTTCGGCACAAAAAAGGAATGCGAGCGAGAGCGTGGCACGAGAGGCTTCAGGCTCATTATTCTTGGCCGTTGGGCCTAGGAATTTCAGCGGGAGCGAGCGGTCGAAAAGGGTCGCCCCCGGTAATTTGGCGGCGGCAGGAGAGAGTTGGGGAGGGGGGGGGGGATTTAGAGTCGAGGGAATTTAAAGCCCTGATAATTTGCTCTCACTCCGCTAGTGCGCGCGTAAACCGGCGGTGTTGTGCTCAGCTGCGTGTGCGGTCAGTCGAGAAAGAGAGCAGATTGAAGAGGGGAAATGCGGGAGAGCTTTTTGCGTCGGTACGGCAGCTCATGGAAATCGATTCGGCCTGGAGAAAGTGCAGGGCGCCGCGTCCGAGTCCGACCGATCGCCGACTGCGTTGCTTCTATTTCTAGTCACCCTTCGGCTGGTTGTCGCAGGCGTTGTTCCTTTTTATTCGTATATGGGAGACTTAATGAACGAACGTAACAGAGGTTAATGGTAAGTTACGTTATGCCATAGAAGACAAGATACGGAGCAATGCGCTCACACGGACCAGCGTACTGGCTCGCTCATTCGAGATTAACTCATCGGTTCACGCACGCAGGCTAGTGACGAATTTTATGCACTAGAGGGCGTACCTTTACGGTTTTTGAAAAATGCATTCTGAAGTATTTTCCAACTACCTCTCGACATTCCTTATACTTTTCATCGATCACGATCGAATAGCGTGCTACATCGAAATGTCGTGATATCGACGTTTCTCAAAACTAAATTCTAATAATATGCTTGCAGCCGCCGGTACGTGGCGTAGCGCTCCGAGGCAGGATCGTAAATTAATTATTTCAATCGAGCGAGCGCGCCGCGTCCAATGCTCATTTACTAGGGAAGAGCCTGCAAGTTTGCAGATACTAAAGTTGTTATCGCGAGCGGACCATGGAGTTCAAGTCCTTTCGCGCTGGTTAAGGAGGTTATGGACCTGGTGCAGATAAAAGATTAAACGTCGAGTTGACGGACGCGCGGAAGACGGAGCTGCGACGGGGCGAGTCAGCCGACATACGTTGGAAGCTCTCGGCGTTACCTCGTCGGCGTTGTGGCAAAGCCCCGCCGCCAGGCACATAACGGAAAAATCGCTATTACAATCGGGAAATCCACCAATGCTGGGAGTGTCGCACGCGGGCAGGAGGACGCACACACAGAGAACAGTAAGCGAGCGATTACAGCTAAGCGGGCTTTCCGAGAAGGCGGCGCAGCGGCGATCCATCTAGAGACGGCACGTAACGCGACTTTACTCGCAGCAGCGGCAGCAGCGGCCTCGCTAGCTTTGGCCCGGATTAATTGTCCACGACGCGATTGATCAAAGCGGGCATCGATCGGCGCGAGACCGTTCCGATAGCGACGACGGAAAAAAAGAGACGGAAGTCGAGCGCGGAATTCGATTAATCAGCAGCGGGACACTTTTACGGCGACGCGCGGGAACTGAGATTTGACACCCGGCGACGACGCAAAGAGAGAGAGAGAGAGAGAATCAAAAGAAAAGCAGAGGTATTCGGTAACGGAGCGCTGCCAGTGCGTACCGACTGAGCTGATTCAACGCCAACGACTTACAGCTGTTTCAATGGAACGATCTCCCGCGCGCCTCCTCGCCGCGTGCCATCGCTTTTGATTACGTTACAAAAACTTGATTAGGGGAATCTATGCTCGCGCACCGGCTCAATTGAATCCACTTTGTTGAGACGCTTCGCACGAACGACGCGTCGCGACGACCGCGTGTGCACGCTGGGAATCATTCTTTTTCTCTAATTCCTGACCTTTTCTCTGTTTATCATCCTGAAATAAGTGTCGTACGTTTCAGAGTGCAAAGTAACGATAATAGCTTTGTAAAGCACAGAATTAGTCCGTCTAGGCTCGCGAGTTTTACTTTGGAAAAGGAGCTGAATGTCCATCTGTCGGCGAGTAGCTTATTTTGGTACAAATGTAATTGACGATAATTCAGCCTTCAATATATAAATTTCAACGGCGATCGTTTCGGCGGGTTCACTGGATATTTTCCAGAACTTCCAGGAAAGCAGACTTGCCGCAACCAGCGCGAAACGTAAAATCTATATTCCCTATAAATTAGAAAATACTTTGAGAGATAAATCTCTTTTACCGAGATTTAGAACGCTGCCTCTTACATCAATCCCTTTCACGCGGGCAGAGAGGCCGAGTAAGCATCTCTCTCTTTCTTTCTCTCAAGACTAGCGAATGCACCGCGAGGAAGCTTGCCCCAAAACTTTACGCTCAAAGAATATTGATGGTGCATTGACGTTAGACTCGTGTGCGCGCGCCTCCTCAACATCGATCCGTCGGACTGGGAGCCAACAGCTCCGCCGTCTCTATCTTCGAATTGGACTCGCTCTCGGGAGATTACATCTTCGAAATAGGGGGGCAGGGGGAAGAGACAACAGTTGCCTCTACAATTAATTACAATTAGCGAGTCGATACATTTCTCATACGCCGACGGCGAGTCGACGATGACGACAAGGACGATGGGGATTCGCTCGCGAGAGGTGAGAGGCGACTTTCCCACGCGGGGATCGGCGCCGCGCTGCCTTTGTTCCTGGAGAGAAAGATGCCGTGTACCGCAACCACGCGCCACGGCGCGTCGGACCCACGGGCGTCGTCGCGGAAGGGCTCGGCGCTTCTTTCGCGCCTTCCCGTCCGTTTGATTCGCGCCGACTGGATTCGTGAGTTGCCAGGTTTTCAGCGACGATCGCGACGTGCACTCGCGCGCCACGAGCAAAAATGCCCAATGAATGGCTTTTGTGTTACGAGCAAACGATCGACTCTCGCTTCGCCGTATAACCGGATTTCAGAAGATCGTCAATCTTTCTCCTCCGCCGCGATGTACCGTTTTCGCGCTCGGCTATTCTCGCCAACTTCGCGCGCGGCGCTAGCATTTAAATGTATATATTGTTTTCGTTATTTCCAGCGTTTACCCTACTTTCTTTTTCGCTTTGTGCATTGTGCCTCTCTTTGTTTTCTTTTTCATTTTTGTTTTATTATTGACATTTCTTTCGGTCGGTCTCTTCGTCGTCTAAGAAGAAAAATTCACTTCGCGTCGCGAGGGCGGTCCCAACTGGAAATACTTATTGCAAAAACGCCTGTCGCGTTGTTTGGCATTGGCGAGCTCTCTCGAGCTCATTTCTCGCGCGCGAAGCCACGGTAAGCCACGATTCGCGAGCGATTCCGTTACCGCGGAAACGCAAAAACGAGAGAGAGACAGCGATCGACCGCAAAACCCGTAGCTCTCCGAGGTACAAGGAAAAAGTACGAGAAGGTTTCTCGTGATACAAGTAGAGGAAAGCAAATCGAGCGCGATGGAGACGCGGGAGCGAGCGGAAGATAATCCGCGCGCGAGAATTCGGGGAGAAAAAGGCGCCGCTGGAGGTGCGTTTGTCACCGCGGAGAAGCCTTTTGTCATCCATCCGAAGCGATTGGCGCGACCCGAACGGACGCCGCAACCAAGAAGTGCTCGCGCGGGATTTGCGCGCAGCCCTATTTTCTTTGCCCGTGCCCACGCGAAGCTTTTTAATTTCGACGAGAATCTCGAGTTGCAGAGAGCAGCAGCAGCAGCAGCAGCCGAGTAACTCGACACTAGTGATTCTCTCTCTTCCTTCGCGTGGTCGTCGTCGTCATCGTCGTCGTATGGTCCGTTACTACAACTACCACGCCAAAGTCGAGAGAGAGAGAGAGAGAGAGAGAGAGAGAGAGAGAGAGGAGAGAGAGAGAGAGAGATAGGAGAGAGAGAAGAGAGAGAGAGAGAGAGAGAGAGAGAGAGAGAGAGAGAGAGAGAGAGAGAGAGAGAGAGAGAGAGAGAGAGAGAGAGAGAGAGAGAGAGAGAGAGAGAGAGAGGAGAGAGGGAGGGAGAGAGGGAGAGAGTTGGCTCTAATTCCTAAGCCATGGGAACGAAGAAGGTGCTGCCGTTCGAGTGGAAGAGGTGAGAGAGAAGATAGGATATTGCAGTTATTCGGACGCGACACGCCCTGAGTATCGCTTTTCTCAGACTCTTTGGTATACGCGAGCAGCTCCGGAGGCTCCGCTCTCTGCTGCCGTCGAGTGTAATTGTAGTTTTTGAGAGTTCGCCGGTAGCGCGCCGAGACGAAAGTCGACGCGTACTTTCACTCGCAGCGCTGCTAATCTGATGCGCACGCTCGAGAGAGAGAGGGAGAGCACTTGTCACAGGGTCTTTTCGTTTTGTTCGTTTTCGCGCGGTGAGCTGGGAACATACCCACTCTGGGTGTCGCGCGCGTGAGCTTCGTGAAATCAATGTCGGTAGGCCGACGACGTGCAGTGCCTCTGCGTGAGCTGCTCGATCCAGGCGCACGCAATCTCGGCCAAACAAAACGAATCGTGTAGCGGGTTTTGTAAAAGTAGCCCAGAGTCGCGCAATGGGAATCGAGGGGGACGAGCGAGCGACGTTCGTTCAAGCGGAGTCACGCCCGCGTTTAAAAGGCGCGCTCATCGGCGTAGAAGCGGCATCTCGCCGTCGTAAAATTCAATTTGGCCAACTGCGTCGACCTAGTTGCGCGAATTCTAATCAGCAGCATTCTTCAGCGTGACCAGCGAGAGGGAGAGAGAGAGAGAGAGGAAGCTAAAAACTCGGGCCGCTTGCATAATTCAGCACGTGCTCGAGTATACCCCTTACACACACATTGCCCTTAACCGGTTGCTCTCCGGCGCGCTCTGGCCATCGAGCCACAGCCTTATATATACACACGGACGCCGAGAGATAGAACATTGTTTGTTTTTGCGACTAGTTGGCTGTCTCGCTCGTGCCGACCGTTATTGACGCGCTGCTGGCTTCTTCCCACAGTACTGCGAACGAGGTAACAAAGTGGCTAATGACCGCCTCCCTCCCACCTCCGCTACTTCTCTCGGCAGTCGGTCCTTAAGTGAGCTTGAATGCATCGCACTCGCTCTTCTTTCATTTTTATACTCCGCTCTCTCTCTCTCTCCTCCTCATCCCCTCTCTCTCTCTCTCTCTCCTCTCCTCTCTCTCTACACACCACAGCCACCCGGACGAATTAAATTAACCTCTCGTAGCTGCCTCCTTCATTCTTCCCGAAATGACGTGTCGCGTTCGCCGCGGGATCGACGGAACGTCGCGCCGACCGAGGAAACCGACACGATCCACTATTCCCCATGAAATATCCGGGGCGAGCCGACTAACACTGCGCTTTTCTCAAACAAAAACAGAGCTGTCAATGCTTTATCGTTAATCGACGCTCGATTTCGTCATCGACGTCACGGCGTCCTTTCTCTGCCCCCTCCCGACCTCCCTCCCACTACTCCCGTCCTCCTCGGATTCCGCAGCAAGTGACGAAACGCTCGAGGCAGCGGCGGCAGCTCGGCCGCAAAAAGGCGAACTCGGTCTCGTTTCTCGTCCTTGCCCAAACTTGAAATTCCGGCCTCGGCGTAGCGTCTCTCGGCGTCTCCGCCGCCGCCGCAGCCCGTCGTTTTCTCTCTCTCTCTCTCATTCGCTCCGTTCTCTCGCTCTTCCTGTCGCCGCTTTGTTTTCTTCCATTCGCCGATTTACGGCTTATCTCTCAATTTGTTGGAAGCTTTTCGCGTGCCTCGGGTACTCGTCAGAGAGGCGGGAGGGGAAGTAAGCTACGAGTGATTTACAAGCGGGCGACCGCCCCGCGACTGCGTAAATTATATTTTTCACGCTTAGACGAAGAACAGCGGCGGCGCGGTGTGCATGCTGCGAGCGACCGCGGAGGACTTGCCGTGAGAATTTGCGGATTTATCGGGGCGAACCGCGAGTGACGTACGGCGTGCCGACGCCCTCCTTCGGCTCGCGATGCACTCCGCCGGCCTCGACACGACCTGCAAAAACCGCACGAGAGGCGCTCGCGCCGCACATGCGCGCGCGCGCGCGACGGGCCTACCCGTCCTTGCACGGCAATTGATAGCGCGCGACACGGTCTCGTCGAGCCACGGGCTTTTGTTGCGTCTGTCACGGGAGAGAAGCAGCCCACTCGTTTTCTACGAGAGATGCCACGGATTATTAACTCTTAGGAGCGCGGAGCCTGGAATGCAGCCGACAAAGGAGTTTTTATCCATTACTGCAGAGTGGCCAAGAGCACAGTCCATACTGCACGCGGCGGCTCTCGTTCGGGCGGAGTGATTTTCATGACAATGGCAATCGCCCGGACTGGCAGCCGCGATTAAAGGACATCCGACACCTGTCCGGGCTTGCTCGCCAAAAGTCGAATTTGTCATCGGGCGGAGGACAATGCGAGCCAAAGGCCAGCCGCGCTCGCGGAAAAAGAGCAGCGAGCTGAGTCCACACGCGTGCGCGGGCAAAGGAATCGGAGTCACGTTCGTCGCGCTCATCAATTAACATCACGTCGCTCACGCACAAAGCAGCAGCAGCAGCAGCAGCAGCAGCAGCAGCAGCAGTAGCGGCGGCGGCGGCGGCGGCGGGCGGCGGCGGCGGCGGCAGATATCGCAGTGCCATAAACAACTTTGCTCGTACAAAGCGCGGCGCTGTTATTGCCAAAGGAAAGCGAGAGACATAGAGAAGAGAGAAATGAAGGAAAATTGCGCAACCTTACGAAACCCTTGGCTCGGTTTCCTTTGTGCAGCGCAGGACATTGACGCCTATCTATATATCAATCTCCCCCGGCATCGAGTTTTGCAAGCGAGAAAAGAAGAAAAAGGATGAGTGGTAATTAGAGCATCTTGATGTGCTTGCGCGCAGAGGGGCTTTCGCGAAACCAGTCTTTCGGAAAAGGATGATTTTCTATATGTAGACCGCGCACGCCGGCCGCCGTAACTGCAGCGCACCGGAGATAGAAAAAGTAGACTGATCGAGTGAAATTGACACGCCTACGGGTATAACGCACAAGCGCGTATGGCGAATCGCGGCTATGAGGTTTCGCGCGCGCACACTCGCGAAAGAGAGAGGAGAGCGAGAAAACGCCGGAAAAGTCTTAATTTAGCCGGCATAGAAAGTCGACACTAGTAAATCACGCGTTATCTGCAGCCGATGAGAGTTCCGTAATAATTGTATGCGGGCGAAACAGCAGCGGGATTTGCGGGCTTCGCCGAGCCGCCCGTCGAAAAACGCGAACGAAACGTCGACGGCAAACGGGGCTCGCTTGGCAAAACCGTATAGGGAGTCGGCCGTCAGCCGGCCGCGAAAGCACAGCCCGCCCGGACTGTCTTGCCGGGCGCGTGCACTCGAAAAACCAACACAGAATAGCACTCTGCGGATCGTTTTAATTTCGCCGCGGCAATATGGAAAGTTTGCCCCGTCGCGCGGGCTCTCTCTCTTTCTCAGCGGCCTCGCGTCCGCGTGTGCCGCGTGTGCCGTGTGGGTGCGCAATCGCACGCCAATTAAAGCTCGCCCCGCGAGTTCATCGCACTCCACTCTCAATGCTAAGCAGCATCATCGTTTGCCATTTAGTATCGTTCGATTGCCCGCCGTAGCATTATGCAACAGGATTCTGCAGTCTCTTCGGTAGCGAGCGAGCAAAAGGCAAATTCATAAGCTTCGGAGCGGAATAACCGGGTCGCGCGGAAATCCAGAGAGCGAAGCCGCGCGCGCAGTCGCGGGCCGAAGTTCGGCTCGGCGCGCCAACTCCGAGCGCGAGTGCGACGCGCGGCCCGGTCTTCGCGCTTGGTCGTGCGCGACCCCGCTCTCGTCGCTCCTCTCGTGCCTTTGCCGATCGATCGCCGCGATACGGGCGATAATCCCGCGGCGTGCGTGCGGGTTGCCGCTGATCGATCTTTCGAAAGCCAGCTTGCGTGCGCGCGGCAAAAGATTGACTCTGTTGCGAAATTCAAAGTCGACATCGTCTCTCTCGGGCAGAAGTACTCGCGGATCGGCCGACGGGAGAACGAGAGAGAAGCGAAGATTGGCCTTTTGTGCATCGCGCTGCACACGCGATGCTCGCGCTCGCTGGACTTTCCTAGTGCGCCATGTCAAACGTGCAGCTACTCGCGCGAACGCGAGCGCGTAAGAGAAAGAGAAAGGAACGAGACTGGCGCTGCAGCTGTGCACGGCAGACGGAGACAGGGAAATGGAACGAAGATCCAGAGAGCGCGGAGGGGGAGAGCAAGAGATTATGGCGGCGAAGCGAAGTGAAGGGGGTTCCACACGGCAGAGCAATGCCCCTTTTATGCTCCGCTCTCGGCGAGGAAACCTCTGCTCGCTGAGAGCTCGCCGCCGAGGCCTTTTCCCTGCCGGCGACAGAAGGAAAATCATCGCCCGGCACCTACGCCGAGAGAAATGTCGAGCGAGAGAGGCGCGAGCGTAATCGGGGCTCCCTCTCTCTTTCTCGCTGCCTCCCACCGCCGCCTGCGCGAGCCTTGCGGCCGGCCGTCCGCCGTCGTCGTCGTCCGGTCGGTCGTTCACTCTCCCGGCGAGCGAGCAAGGCTGCCGCGATCGCCGCAGCGAGCGGGGCGCGAGCAACTGCCTCGGGCGCGCTCTGCGCGCCGGCGCGATCGATCGATGCACGAAAAGAAGAAAGACACGCGACTTTCGAAACTTGGCCCTCGCGCGGACGGTCGCGCGCAATCAGCCTCGATGACGACCGCGAGCGTACAGCGCGGAGGCGGAATCATGTTGGCAATTTGCGCCAAGTAAATCACACGAGGAGTTCGGAGCAGGCGCGGCGCAGCGGCGGCGCAGCGGCGGCGCAGCGGCGGCGCGTGCACAAACGCGGCCCACATTCGCCGAAAGCCAAAAAAGGGACAGGAGGCAAAATCAGCCGAAAGAGTGCAGCCAGCAGCCGAAGCCAAACGCAACCTCCGGGGAATTCGCCGCGGCACAAAAAGAGAGCCGGAGATTAGGCCGCCGCTGCCTGCACTCGAGGGAACTTCTCTGCTCGAAAGCGAAAAAAAGGAAAGAGATTCGGTCGGTTACTTGTTTGCGAGGCTCGTTAGGAATTAGCCGGTTCGTCGATAAATATTTACTTGCTCTCTCTCCTCTCCCTCTCTCTCTCGCTCTCCCGTCGGAGGCTAATTAATGCGGGTCGATTCTTATTTGCCTGCGATGATTGTGTGTATGCGAACGGCGAAAGTTTCTCGATTAGACGAGAGCGATGCACGACTTAAGGGGGAGATGGGGTAGGGGGGACACACGACAAAGTCTGTGTTTGGTCAGCCGCCCGCCGCCGCTGGCTGCTTTATCTAGCTCTCCGCGTCTTTTGTGTTTGCGTAATTACGACTTAAAGCCGCACGCGCGCTCGCGACAGGCTGATTACGCCTTTTTCTTTTTTTTTTCTTCCCCTCCTTCTCTCCTTTGTGGCGCTCGAGAAAGACGAATGGACGCAACTCACCTGCAACACA
>NW_026707163.1:0-27555 GCF_024137745.1 Phymastichus coffea
CTCAAAAAAGTCCTCAAAAAAGTCCTAAAGAAAGTCCTCAAATTAGTCCTCGAGAAAGTCCTCGAAAAAGTCCTCAAATTAGTCCGCGAGAAAGTCCTCAAATTAGTCCTCAAAAAAGACCTCAAATTAGTCCTCGAAAAAGTCCTTAAATTAGTCCTCAAAATAGTCCTCAAAAAAGTCCTCAAAATAGTCCTCGAAAAAGTCCTCAAATTAGTCCTCAAATTAGTCCTCGAAAAAGTCCTCAAAAAAGTCCTCAAATTAGTCCTCAAATTAGTCCTCAAAATAGTCCTCAAAAAAGCCCTCAAAAAAGTCCTCAAATTAGTCCTCGAAAAAGTCCTCAAATAAGTCCTCAAATTAGTCCTCGAAAAAGTCCTCAAAAAAAGTCCTCGAAAGAGTCCTAAAAAAGTCCTCAAAAATGTCCTCAAATTAATCCTCAAAATAGTCCTCAAAAAAATCCTCAATAGTCCTCAAATTAGTCCTCGAAAAAGTCCTCAAAGTAGTCCTCGAAAAAGTCCTCAAATTAGTCCGCGAGAAAGTCCTCAAATTAGTCCTCGAAAAAGTCCTCAAATTAGTCCTCAAAATAGTCCTCAAAAAAGTCCTCAGATTAGTCCTCGAAAAAGTCCTCAAATTAGTCCTCAAAACAGTCCTCAAAAAAGTCCTCAAATTAGTCCTCAAAATAGTCCTCAAAAAAGTCCTCAAATTAGTCCTCAAATTAGTCCTCAAAATAGTCCTCAAAAAAGCCCTCAAAAAAGTCCTCAAATTAGTCCTCGAAAAAGTCCTCAAATAAGTCCTCAAATTAGTCCTCGAAAAAGTCCTCAAAAAAGTCCTCGAAAAAGTCCTCGAAAAAGTCCTCGAAAGAGTCCTCAAAAAAGTCCTCAGAAATGTCCTCAAATTAATCCTCAAAATAGTCCTCAAAAAAATCCTCAATAGTCCTCAAATTAGTCCTCGAAAAAGTCCTCAAAAAAGTCCTCGAAAAAGTCCTCAAAAAAGTCCTCAAAAAAGTCCTCAAATTAGTCCTCGAAAAAGTCCTCGAAAAAGTCCTCCAAAAAGTCCTAAAATTAGTCCTCGAAAAAGTCCTCAAATTAGTCCTCGAAAAAGTCCTCAAATTAGTCCTCGAAAAAGTCCTCAAAAAAGTCCTCAAAAAAGTCCTAAAGAAAGTCCTCAAATTAGTCCTCGAGAAAGTCCTCGAAAAAGTCCTCAAATTAGTCCGCGAGAAAGTCCTCAAATTAGTCCTCAAAAAAGACCTCAAATTAGTCCTCGAAAAAGTCCTTAAATTAGTCCTCAAAATAGTCCTCAAAAAAGTCCTCAAAATAGTCCTCGAAAAAGTCCTCAAATTAGTCCTCAAATTAGTCCTCGAAAAAGTCCTCAAAAAAGTCCTCAAATTAGTCCTCAAATTAGTCCTCAAAATAGTCCTCAAAAAAGCCCTCAAAAAAGTCCTCAAATTAGTCCTCGAAAAAGTCCTCAAATAAGTCCTCAAATTAGTCCTCGAAAAAGTCCTCAAAAAAGTCCTCGAAAGAGTCCTAAAAAAGTCCTCAAAAATGTCCTCAAATTAATCCTCAAAATAGTCCTCAAAAAAATCCTCAATAGTCCTCAAATTAGTCCTCGAAAAAGTCCTCAAAGTAGTCCTCGAAAAAGTCCTCAAATTAGTCCGCGAGAAAGTCCTCAAATTAGTCCTCGAAAAAGTCCTCAAATTAGTCCTCAAAATAGTCCTCAAAAAAGTCCTCAAATTAGTCCTCGAAAAAGTCCTCAAATTAGTCCTCAAACAGTCCTCAAAAAAGTCCTCAAATTAGTCCTCAAAATAGTCCTCAAAAAAGTCCTCAAATTAGTCCTCAAATTAGTCCTCAAAATAGTCCTCAAAAAAGCCCTCAAAAAAGTCCTCAAATTAGTCCTCGAAAAAGTCCTCAAATAAGTCCTCAAATTAGTCCTCGAAAAAGTCCTCAAAAAAGTCCTCGAAAAAGTCCTCGAAAAAGTCCTCGAAAGAGTCCTCAAAAAAGTCCTCAGAAATGTCCTCAAATTAATCCTCAAAATAGTCCTCAAAAAAATCCTCAATAGTCCTCAAATTAGTCCTCGAAAAAGTCCTCAAAAAAGTCCTCGAAAAAGTCCTCAAAAAAGTCCTCAAAAAAGTCCTCAAATTAGTCCTCGAGAAAATGTCCTCGAAAAAGTCCTCAAAAAAGTCCTCAATAAAGTCCTCAAATTAGTCCTCGAGAAAATGTCCTCAAAAAAGTGCTCGAAAAAGTCCTCAAATTAGTCCTCGAAAAAGTCCTCGAAAAAGTCCTCGAAAGAGTCCTCAAAAAAAGTCCTCAAAAATGTCCTCAAATTAGTCCTGAAAATAGTCCTCAAAAAAATCCTCAATATAGTCCTCAAATTAGTCCTCGAAAAAGTCCTCAAAGTAGTCCTCGAAAAAGTCCTCGAATTAGTCCGCGAGAAAGTCCTCAAATTAGTCCTCGAAAAAGTCCTCAAATTAGTCCTCAAAATAGTCCTCAAAAAAGTTCTCAAATTAGTCCTCAAATTAGTCCTCAAATTAGTCCTCAAAATAGTCCTCAAAAAAGTCCTCAAATTAGTCCTCGAAAAAGTCCTCAAATTAGTCCTCGAAAAAGTCCTCAAAAAAGTCCTCAAAAAAGTCCTCAAATTAGTCCTCAAATTAGTCCTCAAATTAGTCCTCAAATTAGTCCTCAAAATAGTCCTCAAAAAAGTCCTCAAATTAGTCCTCGAAAAAGTCCTCAAATTAGTCCTCGAAAAAGTCCTCAAAAAAGTCCTCAAAAAAGTCCTCAAATTAGTCCTCAAAAAAGTCCTCAAAAAAGTCCTCAAAAAAGTCCTCAAAATAGTCCTCAAAAAAATCCTCAAATTGGTCCTGAAAAAAGTCCTCAAAAAAGTCCTCAAAAAAGTCCTCAAATTAGTCCTCGAAAAAGTCCTCAAATTAGTCCTCAAAAAAGTCCTCGAAAAAGTCCTCGAAAAAGTCCTCAAAAAAGTTCTCGAAAAAGTCCTTGAAAAAGTCCTCCAAAAAGTCCTCAAATAAGTCCTCGAAAAAGTCCTCGAAAAAGTCCTCAAAAAAGTCCTAAAAAAAGTCCTCAAAAAAGTCCTCACAAAAGTCCTCAAAATAGTCCTCAAAAAAATCCTCAATATAGTCCTCAAATTAGTCCTCCAAAAAGTCCTCAAATTAGTCCGCAAAAAAATCCTCAATCGTCCTCAAATTAGTCCTCGAAAAAGTCCTCAAAGTAGTCCTCGAAAAAGTCCTCAAAAAAGTCCTCTACAAAGTCCTCAAATTAGTCCTCGAAAAAGTCCTCAAAAAAGTCCTCGAAAAAGTCCTCAAAAAAGTCCTCGAAAAAGTCCTCAAATAAGTCCTCAAATTAGTCCTCGAAAAAGTCCTCAAAAAAGTCCTCGAAAAAGTCCTCGAAAAAGTCCTCGAAAGAGTCCTCAAAAAAGTCCTCAGAAATGTCCTCAAATTAATCCTCAAAATAGTCCTCAAAAAAATCCTCAATAGTCCTCAAATTAGTCCTCGAAAAAGTCCTCAAAGTAGTCCTCGAAAAAGTCCTCAAAAAAGTCCTCTACAAAGTCCTCAAATTAGTCCTCGAAAAAGTCCTCAAAAAAGTCCTCGAAAAAGTCCTCAAAAAAGTCCTCAAAAAAGTCCTCAAATTAGTCCTCGAGAAAATGTCCTCGAAAAAGTCCTCAAAAAAGTCCTCAATAAAGTCCTCAAATTAGTCCTCGAGAAAATGTCCTCAAAAAAGTGCTCGAAAAAGTCCTCAAATTAGTCCTCGAAAAAGTCCTCGAAAAAGTCCTCGAAAGAGTCCTCAAAAAAGTCCTCAAAAATGTCCTCAAATTAGTCCTGAAAATAGTCCTCAAAAAAATCCTCAATATAGTCCTCAAATTAGTCCTCGAAAAAGTCCTCAAAGTAGTCCTCGAAAAAGTCCTCGAATTAGTCCGCGAGAAAGTCCTCAAATTAGTCCTCGAAAAAGTCCTCAAATTAGTCCTCAAAATAGTCCTCAAAAAAGTTCTCAAATTAGTCCTCAAATTAGTCCTCAAATTAGTCCTCAAAATAGTCCTCAAAAAAGCCCTCAAATAAGTCCTCAAATTAGTCCTCGAAAAAGTCTCAAATTAGTCCTCGAAAAAGTCCTCAAAAAAGTCCTCAAAAAAGTCCTCAAATTAGTCCTCAAAATAGTCCTCAAAAAAGTCCTCAAATTAGTCCTCAAACTAGTCCTCAAAATAGTCCTCAAAAAAGCCCTCAAAAAAGTCCTCAAATTAGTCCTCAAAAAAGTCCTCAAAAAAGTCCTCAAAAAAGTCCTCAAAATAGTCCTCAAAAAAATCCTCAAATTGGTCCTGAAAAAAGTCCTCAAAAAAGTCCTCAAAAAAGTCCTCAAATTAGTCCTCGAAAAAGTCCTCAAATTAGTCCTCAAAAAAGTCCTCGAAAAAGTCCTCAAAAAGTCCTCAAAAAAGTTCTCGAAAAAGTCCTTGAAAAAGTCCTCCAAAAAGTCCTCAAATAAGTCCTCGAAAAAGTCCTCGAAAAAGTCCTCAAAAAAGTCCTAAAAAAAGTCCTCAAAAAAGTCCTCACAAAAGTCCTCAAAATAGTCCTCAAAAAAATCCTCAATATAGTCCTCAAATTAGTCCTCCAAAAAGTCCTCAAATTAGTCCGCAAAAAAATCCTCAATAGTCCTCAAATTAGTCCTCGAAAAAGTCCTCAAAGTAGTCCTCGAAAAAGTCCTCAAAAAAGTCCTCTACAAAGTCCTCAAATTAGTCCTCGAAAAAGTCCTCAAAAAAGTCCTCGAAAAAGTCCTCAAAAAAGTCCTCAAAAAAGTCCTCAAATTAGTCCTCGAGAAAATGTCCTCGAAAAAGTCCTCAAAAAAGTCCTCAATAAAGTCCTCAAATTAGTCCTCGAGAAAATGTCCTCAAAAAAGTGCTCGAAAAAGTCCTCAAATTAGTCCTCGAAAAAGTCCTCGAAAAAGTTCTCAAATTAGTCCTCGAAAATAGTCCTCAAAAAAGTCCTCAAATTAGTCCTCGAAAAAGTCCTCAAATTAGTCCTCAAAACAGTCCTCAAAAAAGTCCTCAAATTAGTCCTCAAAATAGTCCTCAAAAAAGTCCTCAAATTAGTCCTCAAATTAGTCCTCAAAATAGTCCTCAAAAAAGCCCTCAAAAAAGTCCTCAAATTAGTCCTCGAAAAAGTCCTCAAATAAGTCCTCAAATTAGTCCTCGAAAAAGTCCTCAAAGTAGTCCTCGAAAAAGTCCTCAAAAAAGTCCTCTACAAAGTCCTCAAATTAGTCCTCGAAAAAGTCCTCAAAAAAGTCCTCGAAAAAGTCCTCAAAAAAATCCTCAATATAGTCCTCAAATTAGTCCTCGAAAAAGTCCTCAAAGTAGTCCTCGAAAAAGTCCTCGAATTAGTCCGCGAGAAAGTCCTCAAAACAGTCCTCAAAAAAGTCCTCAAATTAGTCCTCAAAATAGTCCTCAAAAAAGTCCTCAAATTAGTCCTCAAATTAGTCCTCAAAATAGTCCTCAAAAAAGCCCTCAAAAAAGTCCTCAAATTAGTCCTCGAAAAAGTCCTCAAATAAGTCCTCAAATTAGTCCTCGAAAAAGTCCTCAAAAAAGTCCTCGAAAAAGTCCTCGAAAAAGTCCTCGAAAGAGTCCTCAAAAAAGTCCTCAGAAATGTCCTCAAATTAATCCTCAAAATAGTCCTCAAAAAAATCCTCAATAGTCCTCAAATTAGTCCTCGAAAAAGTCCTCAAAAAAGTCCTCGAAAAAGTCCTCAAAAAAGTCCTCAAAAAAGTCCTCAAATTAGTCCTCGAGAAAATGTCCTCGAAAAAGTCCTCAAAAAAGTCCTCAATAAAGTCCTCAAATTAGTCCTCGAGAAAATGTCCTCAAAAAAGTGCTCGAAAAAGTCCTCAAATTAGTCCTCGAAAAAGTCCTCGAAAAAGTCCTCGAAAGAGTCCTCAAAAAAGTCCTCAAAAATGTCCTCAAATTAGTCCTGAAAATAGTCCTCAAAAAAATCCTCAATATAGTCCTCAAATTAGTCCTCGAAAAAGTCCTCAAAGTAGTCCTCGAAAAAGTCCTCGAATTAGTCCGCGAGAAAGTCCTCAAATTAGTCCTCGAAAAAGTCCTCAAATTAGTCCTCAAAATAGTCCTCAAAAAAGTTCTCAAATTAGTCCTCAAATTAGTCCTCAAATTAGTCCTCAAAATAGTCCTCAAAAAAGTCCTCAAATTAGTCCTCGAAAAAGTCCTCAAATTAGTCCTCGAAAAAGTCCTCAAAAAAGTCCTCAAAAAAGTCCTCAAATTAGTCCTCAAATTAGTCCTCAAATTAGTCCTCAAATTAGTCCTCAAAATAGTCCTCAAAAAAGTCCTCAAATTAGTCCTCGAAAAAGTCCTCAAATTAGTCCTCGAAAAAGTCCTCAAAAAAGTCCTCAAAAAAGTCCTCAAATTAGTCCTCAAAAAAGTCCTCAAAAAAGTCCTCAAAAAAGTCCTCAAAATAGTCCTCAAAAAAATCCTCAAATTGGTCCTGAAAAAAGTCCTCAAAAAAGTCCTCAAAAAAGTCCTCAAATTAGTCCTCGAAAAAGTCCTCAAATTAGTCCTCAAAAAAGTCCTCGAAAAAGTCCTCGAAAAAGTCCTCAAAAAAGTTCTCGAAAAAGTCCTTGAAAAAGTCCTCCAAAAAGTCCTCAAATAAGTCCTCGAAAAAGTCCTCGAAAAAGTCCTCAAAAAAGTCCTAAAAAAAGTCCTCAAAAAAGTCCTCACAAAAGTCCTCAAAATAGTCCTCAAAAAAATCCTCAATATAGTCCTCAAATTAGTCCTCCAAAAAGTCCTCAAATTAGTCCGCAAAAAAATCCTCAATCGTCCTCAAATTAGTCCTCGAAAAAGTCCTCAAAGTAGTCCTCGAAAAAGTCCTCAAAAAAGTCCTCTACAAAGTCCTCAAATTAGTCCTCGAAAAAGTCCTCAAAAAAGTCCTCGAAAAAGTCCTCAAAAAAGTCCTCGAAAAAGTCCTCAAATAAGTCCTCAAATTAGTCCTCGAAAAAGTCCTCAAAAAAGTCCTCGAAAAAGTCCTCGAAAAAGTCCTCGAAAGAGTCCTCAAAAAAGTCCTCAGAAATGTCCTCAAATTAATCCTCAAAATAGTCCTCAAAAAAATCCTCAATAGTCCTCAAATTAGTCCTCGAAAAAGTCCTCAAAGTAGTCCTCGAAAAAGTCCTCAAAAAAGTCCTCTACAAAGTCCTCAAATTAGTCCTCGAAAAAGTCCTCAAAAAAGTCCTCGAAAAAGTCCTCAAAAAAGTCCTCAAAAAAGTCCTCAAATTAGTCCTCGAGAAAATGTCCTCGAAAAAGTCCTCAAAAAAGTCCTCAATAAAGTCCTCAAATTAGTCCTCGAGAAAATGTCCTCAAAAAAGTGCTCGAAAAAGTCCTCAAATTAGTCCTCGAAAAAGTCCTCGAAAAAGTCCTCGAAAGAGTCCTCAAAAAAGTCCTCAAAAATGTCCTCAAATTAGTCCTGAAAATAGTCCTCAAAAAAATCCTCAATATAGTCCTCAAATTAGTCCTCGAAAAAGTCCTCAAAGTAGTCCTCGAAAAAGTCCTCGAATTAGTCCTCAAAAAAATCCTCAAATTGGTCCTGAAAAAAGTCCTCAAAAAAGTCCTCAAAAAAGTCCTCAAATTAGTCCTCGAAAAAGTCCTCAAATTAGTCCTCAAAAAAGTCCTCGAAAAAGTCCTCAAAAAGTCCTCAAAAAAGTTCTCGAAAAAGTCCTTGAAAAAGTCCTCCAAAAAGTCCTCAAATAAGTCCTCGAAAAAGTCCTCGAAAAAGTCCTCAAAAAAGTCCTAAAAAAAGTCCTCAAAAAAGTCCTCACAAAAGTCCTCAAAATAGTCCTCAAAAAAATCCTCAATATAGTCCTCAAATTAGTCCTCCAAAAAGTCCTCAAATTAGTCCGCAAAAAAATCCTCAATAGTCCTCAAATTAGTCCTCGAAAAAGTCCTCAAAGTAGTCCTCGAAAAAGTCCTCAAAAAAGTCCTCTACAAAGTCCTCAAATTAGTCCTCGAAAAAGTCCTCAAAAAAGTCCTCGAAAAAGTCCTCAAAAAAGTCCTCAAAAAAGTCCTCAAATTAGTCCTCGAGAAAATGTCCTCGAAAAAGTCCTCAAAAAAGTCCTCAATAAAGTCCTCAAATTAGTCCTCGAGAAAATGTCCTCAAAAAAGTGCTCGAAAAAGTCCTCAAATTAGTCCTCGAAAAAGTCCTCGAAAAAGTTCTCAAATTAGTCCTCGAAAATAGTCCTCAAAAAAGTCCTCAAATTAGTCCTCGAAAAAGTCCTCAAATTAGTCCTCAAAACAGTCCTCAAAAAAGTCCTCAAATTAGTCCTCAAAATAGTCCTCAAAAAAGTCCTCAAATTAGTCCTCAAATTAGTCCTCAAAATAGTCCTCAAAAAAGCCCTCAAAAAAGTCCTCAAATTAGTCCTCGAAAAAGTCCTCAAATAAGTCCTCAAATTAGTCCTCGAAAAAGTCCTCAAAAAAGTCCTCGAAAAAGTCCTCGAAAAAGTCCTCGAAAGAGTCCTCAAAAAAGTCCTCAAAAATGTCCTCAAATTAATCCTCAAAATAGTCCTCAAAAAAATCCTCAATAGTCCTCAAATTAGTCCTCGAAAAAGTCCTCAAAGTAGTCCTCGAAAAAGTCCTCAAAAAAGTCCTCTACAAAGTCCTCAAATTAGTCCTCGAAAAAGTCCTCAAAAAAGTCCTCGAAAAAGTCCTCAAATTAGTCCTCGAAAAAGTCCTCAAATTAGTCCTCGAAAAAGTCCTCAAAAAAGTCCTCAAAAAAGTCCTAAAGAAAGTCCTCAAATTAGTCCTCGAGAAAGTCCTCGAAAAAGTCCTCAAATTAGTCAGCGAGAAAGTCCTCAAATTAGTCCTCAAAAAAGACCTCAAATTAGTCCTCGAAAAAGTCCTTAAATTAGTCCTCAAAATAGTCCTCAAAAAAGTCCTCAAAATAGTCCTCGAAAAAGTCCTCAAATTAGTCCTCAAATTAGTCCTCGAAAAAGTCCTCAAAAAAGTCCTCAAATTAGTCCTCAAATTAGTCCTCAAAATAGTCCTCAAAAAAGCCCTCAAAAAAGTCCTCAAATTAGTCCTCGAAAAAGTCCTCAAATAAGTCCTCAAATTAGTCCTCGAAAAAGTCCTCAAAAAAGTCCTCGAAAGAGTCCTAAAAAAGTCCTCAAAAATGTCCTCAAATTAATCCTCAAAATAGTCCTCAAAAAAATCCTCAATAGTCCTCAAATTAGTCCTCGAAAAAGTCCTCAAAGTAGTCCTCGAAAAAGTCCTCAAATTAGTCCGCGAGAAAGTCCTCAAATTAGTCCTCGAAAAAGTCCTCAAATTAGTCCTCAAAATAGTCCTCAAAAAAGTCCTCAAATTAGTCCTCGAAAAAGTCCTCAAATTAGTCCTCAAAACAGTCCTCAAAAAAGTCCTCAAATTAGTCCTCAAAATAGTCCTCAAAAAAGTCTTCAAATTAGTCCTCAAATTAGTCCTCAAAATAGTCCTCAAAAAAGCCCTCAAAAAAGTCCTCAAATTAGTCCTCGAAAAAGTCCTCAAATAAGTCCTCAAATTAGTCCTCGAAAAAGTCCTCAAAAAAGTCCTCGAAAAAGTCCTCGAAAAAGTCCTCGAAAGAGTCCTCAAAAAAGTCCTCAGAAATGTCCTCAAATTAATCCTCAAAATAGTCCTCAAAAAAATCCTCAATAGTCCTCAAATTAGTCCTCGAAAAAGTCCTCAAAAAAGTCCTCGAAAAAGTCCTCAAAAAAGTCCTCAAAAAAGTCCTCAAATTAGTCCTCGAGAAAATGTCCTCGAAAAAGTCCTCAAAAAAGTCCTCAATAAAGTCCTCAAATTAGTCCTCGAGAAAATGTCCTCAAAAAAGTGCTCGAAAAAGTCCTCAAATTAGTCCTCGAAAAAGTCCTCGAAAAAGTCCTCGAAAGAGTCCTCAAAAAAGTCCTCAAAAATGTCCTCAAATTAGTCCTGAAAATAGTCCTCAAAAAAATCCTCAATATAGTCCTCAAATTAGTCCTCGAAAAAGTCCTCAAAGTAGTCCTCGAAAAAGTCCTCGAATTAGTCCGCGAGAAAGTCCTCAAATTAGTCCTCGAAAAAGTCCTCAAATTAGTCCTCAAAATAGTCCTCAAAAAAGTTCTCAAATTAGTCCTCAAATTAGTCCTCAAATTAGTCCTCAAAATAGTCCTCAAAAAAGTCCTCAAATTAGTCCTCGAAAAAGTCCTCAAATTAGTCCTCGAAAAAGTCCTCAAAAAAGTCCTCAAAAAAGTCCTCAAATTAGTCCTCAAAATAGTCCTCAAAAAAGTCCTCAAATTAGTCCTCAAACTAGTCCTCAAAATAGTCCTCAAAAAAGCCCTCAAAAAAGTCCTCAAATTAGTCCTCAAAAAAGTCCTCAAAAAAGTCCTCAAAAAAGTCCTCAAAAAAATCCTCAAATTGGTCCTGAAAAAAGTCCTCAAAAAAGTCCTCAAAAAAGTCCTCAAATTAGTCCTCGAAAAAGTCCTCAAATTAGTCCTCAAAAAAGTCCTCGAAAAAGTCCTCGAAAAAGTCCTCAAAAAAGTTCTCGAAAAAGTCCTTGAAAAAGTCCTCCAAAAAGTCCTCAAATAAGTCCTCGAAAAAGTCCTCGAAAAAGTCCTCAAAAAAGTCCTAAAAAAAGTCCTCAAAAAAGTCCTCACAAAAGTCCTCAAAATAGTCCTCAAAAAAATCCTCAATATAGTCCTCAAATTAGTCCTCCAAAAAGTCCTCAAATTAGTCCGCAAAAAAATCCTCAATCGTCCTCAAATTAGTCCTCGAAAAAGTCCTCAAAGTAGTCCTCGAAAAAGTCCTCAAAAAAGTCCTCTACAAAGTCCTCAAATTAGTCCTCGAAAAAGTCCTCAAAAAAGTCCTCGAAAAAGTCCTCAAAAAAGTCCTCAAAAAAGTCCTCAAATTAGTCCTCGAGAAAATGTCCTCGAAAAAGTCCTCAAAAAAGTCCTCAATAAAGTCCTCAAATTAGTCCTCGAGAAAATGTCCTCAAAAAAGTGCTCGAAAAAGTCCTCAAATTAGTCCTCGAAAAAGTCCTCGAAAAAGTTCTCAAATTAGTCCTCGAAAATAGTCCTCAAAAAAGTCCTCAAATTAGTCCTCGAAAAAGTCCTCAAATTAGTCCTCAAAACAGTCCTCAAAAAAGTCCTCAAATTAGTCCTCAAAATAGTCCTCAAAAAAGTCCTCAAATTAGTCCTCAAATTAGTCCTCAAAATAGTCCTCAAAAAAGCCCTCAAAAAAGTCCTCAAATTAGTCCTCGAAAAAGTCCTCAAATAAGTCCTCAAATTAGTCCTCGAAAAAGTCCTCAAAAAAGTCCTCGAAAAAGTCCTCGAAAAAGTCCTCGAAAGAGTCCTCAAAAAAGTCCTCAAAAATGTCCTCAAATTAATCCTCAAAATAGTCCTCAAAAAAATCCTCAATAGTCCTCAAATTAGTCCTCGAAAAAGTCCTCAAAGTAGTCCTCGAAAAAGTCCTCAAAAAAGTCCTCTACAAAGTCCTCAAATTAGTCCTCGAAAAAGTCCTCAAAAAAGACCTTGAAAAAGTCCTCAAAAAAGTCCTCAAAAAAGTCCTCAAATTAGTCCTCGAGAAAATGTCCTCGAAAAAGTCCTCAAAAAAGTCCTCATAAAGTCCTCAAATTAGTCCTCGAGAAAATGTCCTCAAAAAAGTGCTCGAAAAAGTCCTCAAATTAGTCCTCGAAAAAGTCCTCGAAAAAGTCCTCGAAAGAGTCCTCAAAAAAGTCCTCAAAAATGTCCTCAAATTAGTCCTCAAAATAGTCCTCAAAAAAATCCTCAATATAGTCCTCAAATTAGTCCTCGAAAAAGTCCTCAAAGTAGTCCTCGAAAAAGTCCTCGAATTAGTCCGCGAGAAAGTCCTCAAATTAGTCCTCGAAAAAGTCCTCAAATTAGTCCTCAAAATAGTCCTCAAAAAAGTCCTCAAATTAGTCCTCGAAAAAGTCCTCAAATTAGTCCTCAAAATAGTCCTCAAAAAAGTCCTCAAATTAGTCCTCAAAATAGTCCTCAAAAAAGTCCTCAAATTAGTCCTCAAAATAGTCCTCAAAAAAGTCCTCAAATTAGTCCTCAAATTAGTCCTCAAAATAGTCCTCAAAAAAGCCCTCAAATAAGTCCTCAAATTAGTCCTCGAAAAAGTCCTCAAATTAGTCCTCGAAAAAGTCCTCAAAAAAGTCCTCAAAAAAGTCCTCAAATTAGTCCTCAAAATAGTCCTCAAATTAGTCCTCAAAATAGTCCTCAAAAAAGTCCTCAAATTAGTCCTCAAATTAGTCCTCAAAATAGTCCTCAAAAAAGTCCTCAAAAAAGTCCTCAAACTAGTCCTCAAAATAGTCCTCAAAAAAGCCCTCAAAAAAGTCCTCAAATTAGTCCTCAAAAAAGTCCTCAAAAAAGTCCTCAAAAAAGTCCTCAAAATAGTCCTCAAAAAAATCCTCAAATTGGTCCTGAAAAAAGTCCTCGAAAAAGTCCTCAAAAAAGTCCTCAATAAAGTCCTCAAATTAGTCCTCGAGATAATGTCCTCAAAAAAGTGCTCGAAAAAGTCCTCAAATTAGTCCTCGAAAAAGTCCTCGAAAAAGTCCTCAAATTAGTCCTCGAAAAAGTCCTCAAAAAAGTCCTCGAAAAAGTCCTCGAAAAAGTCCTCAAAAAAGTCCTCAATAAAGTCCTCAAATTAGTCCTCGAGAAAATGTCCTCGAAAAAGTCCTCAAAAAAGTCCTCGAAAAAGTCCTCGAAAAAGTCCTCGAAAGAGTCCTCAAAAAAGTCCTCAAAAATGTCCTCAAATTAGTCCTCAAAATAGTCCTCAAAAAAATCCTCAATATAGTCCTCAAATTAGTCCTCGAAAAAGTCTTCAAAGTAGTCCTCGAAAAAGTCCTCGAATTAGTCCGCGAGAAAGTCCTCAAATTAGTCCTCGAAAAAGTCCTCAAATTAGTCCTCAAAATAGTCCTCAAAAAAGTCCTCAAATTAGTCCTCGAAAAAGTCCTCAAATTAGTCCTCAAAAAAGTCCTCAAATTAGTCCTCAAAATAGTCCTCAAAAAAGTCCTCAAATTAGTCCTCAAAATAGTCCTCAAAAAAGTCCTCAAATTAGTCCTCAAATTAGTCCTCAAAATAGTCCTCAAAAAAGCCCTCAAATAAGTCCTCAAATTAGTCCTCGAAAAAGTCCTCAAATTAGTCCTCGAAAAAGTCCTCAAAAAAGTCCTCAAAAAAGTCCTCAAATTAGTCCTCAAAATAGTCCTCAAAATAGTCCTCAAAAAAGTCCTCAAATTAGTCCTCAAACTAGTCCTCAAAATAGTCCTCAAAAAAGCCCTCAAAAAAGTCCTCAAATTAGTCCTCAAAAAAGTCCTCAAAATAGTCCTCAAAAAAATCCTCAAATTGGTCCTGAAAAAAGTCCTCAAAAAAGTCCTCAAAAAAGTCCTCAAATTAGTCCTCGAAAAAGTCCTCAAATTAGTCCTCAAAAAAGTCCTCGAAAAAGTCCTCAAAAAAGTCATCAAAAAAGTCCTCAAATTAGTCCTCGAAAAAGTCCTCAAATTAGTCCTCAAAAAAGTCCTCAAATTAGTCCTCAAAAAAGTCCTCAAAAAAGTCCTCAAAAAAGTCCTCAAACTAGTCCTCAAAATAGTCCTCAAAAAAGCCCTCAAAAAAGTCCTCAAATTAGTCCTCAAAAAAGTCCTCAAAAAAGTCCTCAAAAAAGTCCTCAAAATAGTCCTCAAAAAAATCCTCAAATTGGTCCTGAAAAAAGTCCTCGAAAAAGTCCTCAAAAAAGTCCTCAATAAAGTCCTCAAATTAGTCCTCGAGAAAATGTCCTCAAAAAAGTGCTCGAAAAAGTCCTCAAATTAGTCCTCGAAAAAGTCCTCGAAAAAGTCCTCAAATTAGTCCTCGAAAAAGTCCTCAAAAAAGTCCTCGAAAAAGTCCTCGAAAAAGTCCTCAAAAAAGTCCTCAATAAAGTCCTCAAATTAGTCCTCGAAAAAGTCCTCAAAAAAGTCCTCAAATTAGTCCTCGAAAAAGTCCTCAAATAAGTCCTCAAATTAGTCCTCGAAAAAGTCCTCAAATTAGTCCTCGAAAAAGTCCTCAAAAAAGTGCTCGAAAAAGTCCTCAAATTAGTCCTCGAAAAAGTCCTCGAAAAAGTCCTCAAATTAGTCCTCGAAAAAGTCCTCAAAAAAGTCCTCAAATTAGTCCTCGAAAAAGTCCTCAAATAAGTCCTCAAATTAGTCCTCGAAAAAGTCCTCAAAAAAGTCCTCGAAAAAGTCCTCGAAAAAGTCCTCGAAAGAGTCCTCAAAAAAGTCCTCAAAAATGTCCTCAAATTAATCCTCAAAATAGTCCTCAAAAAAATCCTCAATAGTCCTCAAATTAGTCCTCGAAAAAGTCCTCAAAGTAGTCCTCGAAAAAGTCCTCAAAAAAGTCCTCTACAAAGTCCTCAAATTAGTCCTCGAAAAAGTCCTCAAAAAAGACCTTGAAAAAGTCCTCAAAAAAGTCCTCAAAAAAGTCCTCAAATTAGTCCTCGAGAAAATGTCCTCGAAAAAGTCCTCAAAAAAGTCCTCATAAAGTCCTCAAATTAGTCCTCGAGAAAATGTCCTCAAAAAAGTGCTCGAAAAAGTCCTCAAATTAGTCCTCGAAAAAGTCCTCGAAAAAGTCCTCGAAAGAGTCCTCAAAAAAGTCCTCAAAAATGTCCTCAAATTAGTCCTCAAAATAGTCCTCAAAAAAATCCTCAATATAGTCCTCAAATTAGTCCTCGAAAAAGTCCTCAAAGTAGTCCTCGAAAAAGTCCTCGAATTAGTCCGCGAGAAAGTCCTCAAATTAGTCCTCGAAAAAGTCCTCAAATTAGTCCTCAAAATAGTCCTCAAAAAAGTCCTCAAATTAGTCCTCGAAAAAGTCCTCAAATTAGTCCTCAAAATAGTCCTCAAAAAAGTCCTCAAATTAGTCCTCAAAATAGTCCTCAAAAAAGTCCTCAAATTAGTCCTCAAAATAGTCCTCAAAAAAGTCCTCAAATTAGTCCTCAAATTAGTCCTCAAAATAGTCCTCAAAAAAGCCCTCAAATAAGTCCTCAAATTAGTCCTCGAAAAAGTCCTCAAATTAGTCCTCGAAAAAGTCCTCAAAAAAGTCCTCAAAAAAGTCCTCAAATTAGTCCTCAAAATAGTCCTCAAAAAAGTCCTCAAATTAGTCCTCAAACTAGTCCTCAAAATAGTCCTCAAAAAAGCCCTCAAAAAAGTCCTCAAATTAGTCCTCAAAAAAGTCCTCAAAAAAGTCCTCAAAAAAGTCCTCAAAATAGTCCTCAAAAAAATCCTCAAATTGGTCCTGAAAAAAGTCCTCAAAAAAGTCCTCAAAAAAGTCCTCAAATTAGTCCTCGAAAAAGTCCTCAAATTAGTCCTCAAAAAAGTCTTCGAAAAAGTCCTCGAAAAAGTCATCAAAAAAGTTCTCGAAAAAGTCCTCGAAAAAGTCCTCCAAAAAGTCCTCAAATAAGTCCTCGAAAAAGTCCTCGAAAAAGTCCTCAAAAAAGTCCTAAAAAAAGTCCTCAAAAAAGTCCTCACAAAAGTCCTCAAAATAGTCCTCAAAAAAGTCCTCAAATTAGTCCTCAAACTAGTCCTCAAATTAGTCCTCCAAAAAGTCCTCAAATTAGTCCGCAAAAAAATCCTCAATAGTCCTCAAATTAGTCCTCGAAAAAGTCCTCAAAGTAGTCCTCGAAAAAGTCCTCAAAAAAGTCCTCTACAAAGTCCTCAAATTAGTCCTCGAAAAAGTCCTCAAAAAAGTCCTCGAAAAAGTCCTCAAAAAAGTCCTCAAAAAAGTCCTCAAATTAGTCCTCGAGAAAATGTCCTCGAAAAAGTCCTCAAAAAAGTCCTCAATAAAGTCCTCAAATTAGTCCTCGAGAAAATGTCCTCAAAAAAGTGCTCGAAAAAGTCCTCAAATTAGTCCTCGAAAAAGTCCTCGAAAAAGTCCTCAAATTAGTCCTCGAAAAAGTCCTCAAAAAAGTCCTCGAAAAAGTCCTCGAAAAAGTCCTTAAATTAGTCCTCAAAATAGTCCTCAAAAAAGTCCTCAAAAAAGTCCTCAATAAAGTCCACAAATTAGTCCTCGAAAAAGTCCTCAAATTAGACCTCAAAATAGTCCTCAAAAAAGTCCTCAAATTAGTCCTCAAAATAGTCCTCAAAAAAGTCCTCAAATTAGTCCTCAAATTAGTCCTCAAAATAGTCCTCAAAAAAGCCCTCAAATAAGTCCTCAAATTAGTCCTCGAAAAAGTCCTCAAATTAGTCCTCGAAAAAGTCCTCAAAAAAGTCCTCAAAAAAGTCCTCAAATTAGTCCTCAAAATAGTCCTCAAAAAAGTCCTCAAATTAGTCCTCAAACTAGTCCTCAAAATAGTCCTCAAAAAAGCCCTCAAAAAAGTCCTCAAATTAGTCCTCAAAAAAGTCCTCAAAAAAGTCCTCAAAAAAGTCCTCAAACTAGTCCTCAAAATAGTCCTCAAAAAAGCCCTCAAAAAAGTCCTCAAATTAGTCCTCAAAAAAGTCCTCAAAAAAGTCCTCAAAAAAGTCCTCAAAATAGTCCTCAAAAAAATCCTCAAATTGGTCCTGAAAAAAGTCCTCGAAAAAGTCCTCAAAAAAGTCCTCAATAAAGTCCTCAAATTAGTCCTCGAGAAAATGTCCTCAAAAAAGTGCTCGAAAAAGTCCTCAAATTAGTCCTCGAAAAAGTCCTCGAAAAAGTCCTCAAATTAGTCCTCGAAAAAGTCCTCAAAAAAGTCCTCGAAAAAGTCCTCGAAAAAGTCCTCAAAAAAGTCCTCAATAAAGTCCTCAAATTAGTCCTCGAGAAAATGTCCTCGAAAAAGTCCTCAAAAAAGTCCTCGAAAAAGTCCTCGAAAAAGTCCTCGAAAGAGTCCTCAAAAAAGTCCTCAAAAATGTCCTCAAATTAGTCCTCAAAATAGTCCTCAAAAAAATCCTCAATATAGTCCTCAAATTAGTCCTCGAAAAAGTCTTCAAAGTAGTCCTCGAAAAAGTCCTCGAATTAGTCCGCGAGAAAGTCCTCAAATTAGTCCTCGAAAAAGTCCTCAAATTAGTCCTCAAAATAGTCCTCAAAAAAGTCCTCAAATTAGTCCTCGAAAAAGTCCTCAAATTAGTCCTCAAAAAAGTCCTCAAATTAGTCCTCAAAATAGTCCTAAAAAAAGTCCTCAAATTAGTCCTCAAAATAGTCCTCAAAAAAGTCCTCAAATTAGTCCTCAAATTAGTCCTCAAAATAGTCCTCAAAAAAGCCCTCAAATAAGTCCTCAAATTAGTCCTCGAAAAAGTCCTCAAATTAGTCCTCGAAAAAGTCCTCAAAAAAGTCCTCAAAAAAGTCCTCAAATTAGTCCTCAAAATAGTCCTCAAAATAGTCCTCAAAAAAGTCCTCAAATTAGTCCTCAAACTAGTCCTCAAAATAGTCCTCAAAAAAGCCCTCAAAAAAGTCCTCAAATTAGTCCTCAAAAAAGTCCTCAAAATAGTCCTCAAAAAAATCCTCAAATTGGTCCTGAAAAAAGTCCTCAAAAAAGTCCTCAAAAAAGTCCTCAAATTAGTCCTCGAAAAAGTCCTCAAATTAGTCCTCAAAAAAGTCCTCGAAAAAGTCCTCAAAAAAGTCATCAAAAAAGTCCTCAAATTAGTCCTCGAAAAAGTCCTCAAATTAGTCCTCAAAAAAGTCCTCAAATTAGTCCTCAAAAAAGTCCTCAAAAAAGTCCTCAAAAAAGTCCTCAAACTAGTCCTCAAAATAGTCCTCAAAAAAGCCCTCAAAAAAGTCCTCAAATTAGTCCTCAAAAAAGTCCTCAAAAAAGTCCTCAAAAAAGTCCTCAAAATAGTCCTCAAAAAAATCCTCAAATTGGTCCTGAAAAAAGTCCTCGAAAAAGTCCTCAAAAAAGTCCTCAATAAAGTCCTCAAATTAGTCCTCGAGAAAATGTCCTCAAAAAAGTGCTCGAAAAAGTCCTCAAATTAGTCCTCGAAAAAGTCCTCGAAAAAGTCCTCAAATTAGTCCTCGAAAAAGTCCTCAAAAAAGTCCTCGAAAAAGTCCTCGAAAAAGTCCTCAAAAAAGTCCTCAATAAAGTCCTCAAATTAGTCCTCGAGAAAATGTCCTCGAAAAAGTCCTCAAAAAAGTCCTCGAAAAAGTCCTCGAAAAAGTCCTCGAAAGAGTCCTCAAAAAAGTCCTCAAAAATGTCCTCAAATTAGTCCTCAAAATAGTCCTCAAAAAAATCCTCAATATAGTCCTCAAATTAGTCCTCGAAAAAGTCTTCAAAGTAGTCCTCGAAAAAGTCCTCGAATTAGTCCGCGAGAAAGTCCTCAAATTAGTCCTCGAAAAAGTCCTCAAATTAGTCCTCAAAATAGTCCTCAAAAAAGTCCTCAAATTAGTCCTCGAAAAAGTCCTCAAATTAGTCCTCAAAAAAGTCCTCAAATTAGTCCTCAAAATAGTCCTCAAAAAAGTCCTCAAATTAGTCCTCAAAATAGTCCTCAAAAAAGTCCTCAAATTAGTCCTCAAATTAGTCCTCAAAATAGTCCTCAAAAAAGCCCTCAAATAAGTCCTCAAATTAGTCCTCGAAAAAGTCCTCAAATTAGTCCTCGAAAAAGTCCTCAAAAAAGTCCTCAAAAAAGTCCTCAAATTAGTCCTCAAAATAGTCCTCAAAATAGTCCTCAAAAAAGTCCTCAAATTAGTCCTCAAACTAGTCCTCAAAATAGTCCTCAAAAAAGCCCTCAAAAAAGTCCTCAAATTAGTCCTCAAAAAAGTCCTCAAAATAGTCCTCAAAAAAATCCTCAAATTGGTCCTGAAAAAAGTCCTCAAAAAAGTCCTCAAAAAAGTCCTCAAATTAGTCCTCGAAAAAGTCCTCAAATTAGTCCTCAAAAAAGTCCTCGAAAAAGTCCTCAAAAAAGTCATCAAAAAAGTCCTCAAATTAGTCCTCAAAAAAGTCCTCAAAAAAGTCCTCAATAAAGTCCTCAAATTAGTCCTCGAAAAAGTCCTCAAAAAAGTCCTCGAAAAAGTCCTCGAAAAAGTCCTCAAAAAAGCCCTCAAAAAAGTCCTCAAATTAGTCCTCGAAAAAGTCCTCAAATTAGTCCTCGAAAAAGTCCTCAAAAAAGTCCTCGAAAAAGTCCTCGAAAAAGTCCTCAAAAAAGTCCTCAATAAAGACCTCAAATTAGTCCTCGAGAAAATGTCCTCAAAAAAGTGCTCGAAAAAGTCCTCAAATTAGTCCTCGAAAAAGTCCTCAAAAAAGTCCTCAATATAGTCCTCAAATTAGTCCTCCAAAAAGTCCTCCAAAAAGTCCTCCAAAAAGTCCTCAAATTAGTCCTGGAAAAAGTCCTCAAATTAGTCCTCGAAAAAGTCCTCAAATTAGTCCTCGAAAAAGTCCTCAAAAAAGTCCTCCAAAAAGTCCTCAAATTAGTCCTCGAAAAAGTCCTCAAAAAAGTCCTCAAAAAAGTCCTCAAATTAGTCCGCGAGAAAGTTCTCAAAAAAGTCCTCAAATTAGTCCTCGAAAAAGTCCTTAAATTAGTCCTCAAAATAGTCCTCAAAAAAGTCCTCAAAAAAGTCCTCAATAAAGTCCACAAATTAGTCCTCGAAAAAGTCCTCAAATTAGTCCTCAAAATAGTCCTCAAAAAAGTCCTCAAATTAGTCCTCAAAATAGTCCTCAAAAAAGTCCTCAAATTAGTCCTCAAATTAGTCCTCAAAATAGTCCTCAAAAAAGCCCTCAAATAAGTCCTCAAATTAGTCCTCGAAAAAGTCCTCAAATTAGTCCTCGAAAAAGTCCTCAAAAAAGTCCTCAAAAAAGTCCTCAAATTAGTCCTCAAAATAGTCCTCAAAAAAGTCCTCAAATTAGTCCTCAAACTAGTCCTCAAAATAGTCCTCAAAAAAGCCCTCAAAAAAGTCCTCAAATTAGTCCTCAAAAAAGTCCTAAAAAAAGTCCTCAAAAAAGTCCTCAAAATAGTCCTCAAAAAAGTCCTCAAATTAGTCCTCAAAAAAGTCCTCAAAAAAGTCCTCAAAAAAGTCCTCAAAATAGTCCTCAAAAAAATCCTCAAATTGGTCCTGAAAAAAGTCCTCAAAAAAGTCCTCAAAAAAGTCCTCAAAAAAGTTCTCGAAAAAGTCCTCGAAAAAGTCCGCCAAAAAGTCCTCAAATAAGTCCTCGAAAAAGTCCTCGAAAAAGTCCTCAAAAAAGTCCTAAAAAAAGTCCTCAAAAAAGTCCTCACAAAAGTCCTCAAAATAGTCCTCAAAAAAATCCTCAATATAGTCCTCAAATTAGTCCTGCAAAAAGTCCTCAAATTAGTCCGCAAAAAAGTCCTCAAATTAGTCCTCGATAAAGTCCTCAAAGTAGTCCTCGAAAAAGTCCTCAAATTAGTCCTCGAAAAAGTCCTCAAAAAAGTCATCGAAAAAGTCCTCAAAAAAGTCCTCGAAAAAAACCTCCAAAAAGTCCTCCAAAAAGTCCTCAAATTAGTCCTCGAAAAAGTCCTCCAAAAAGTCCTCCAAAAAGTCCTCGAAAAAGTCATCCAAAAAGTCCTCAAATTAGTCCTCGAAAAAGTCCTCAAATTAGTCCTCGAAAAAGTCCTCAAATTAGTCCTCGAAAAAGTCCTCAAAAAAGTCATCAAATTAGTCCTCGAAAAAGTCCTCAAAAAAGTCCTCCAAAAAGTCCTCAAATTAGTCCTCGAAAAAGTCCTCAAAAAAGTCCTCAAAAAAGTCCTCAAATTAGTCCGCGAGAAAGTCCTCAAAAAAGTCCTCAAAAAAGTCCTCAAAAAAGTCCTCAAATTAGTATTCGAAAAAGTCCTTAAATTAGTCCTCAAAATAGTCCTCAAAAAAGTCCTCAAAAAAGTCCTCAATAAAGTCCTCAAATTAGTCCTCGAAAAAGTCCTCAAAAAAGTCATCAAATTAGTCCTCGAAAAAGTCCTCAAAAAAGTCCTCCAAAAAGTCCTCAAATTAGTCCTCGAAAAAGTCCTCAAAAAAGTCCTCAAAAAAGTCCTCAAATTAGTCCTCAAAATAGTCCTCAAATTAGTCCTCAAACTAGTCCTCAAAATAGTCCTCAAAAAAGCCCTCAAAAAAGTCCTCAAATTAGTCCTCAAAAAAGTCCTCAAAATAGTCCTCAAAAAAATCCTCAAATTGGTCCTGAAAAAAGTCCTCAAAAAAGTCCTCAAAAAAGTCCTCAAATTAGTCCTCGAAAAAGTCCTCAAATTAGTCCTCAAAAAAGTCCTCGAAAAAGTCCTCAAAAAAGTCATCAAAAAAGTCCTCAAATTAGTCCTCGAAAAAGTCCTCAAAAAAGTCCTCCAAAAAGTCCTCAAATTAGTCCTCGAAAAAGTCCTCAAAAAAGTCCTCAAAAAAGTCCTCAAATTAGTCCTCAAAATAGTCCTCAAATTAGTCCTCAAACTAGTCCTCAAAATAGTCCTCAAAAAAGCCCTCAAAAAAGTCCTCAAATTAGTCCTCAAAAAAGTCCTCAAAATAGTCCTCAAAAAAATCCTCAAATTGGTCCTGAAAAAAGTCCTCAAAAAAGTCCTCAAAAAAGTCCTCAAATTAGTCCTCGAAAAAGTCCTCAAATTAGTCCTCAAAAAAGTCCTCGAAAAAGTCCTCAAAAAAGTCATCAAAAAAGTCCTCAAATTAGTCCTCGAAAAAGTCCTCAAATTAGTCCTCAAAAAAGTCCTCAAATTAGTCCTCAAAAAAGTCCTCAAAAAAGTCCTCAAAAAAGTCCTCAAACTAGTCCTCAAAATAGTCCTCAAAAAAGCCCTCAAAAAAGTCCTCAAATTAGTCCTCAAAAAAGTCCTCAAAAAAGTCTTCAAAAAAGTCCTCAAAATAGTCCTCAAAAAAATCCTCAAATTGGTCCTGAAAAAAGTCCTCGAAAAAGTCCTCAAAAAAGTCCTCAATAAAGTCCTCAAATTAGTCCTCGAGAAAATGTCCTCAAAAAAGTGCTCGAAAAAGTCCTCAAATTAGTCCTCGAAAAAGTCCTCGAAAAAGTCCTCAAATTAGTCCTCGAAAAAGTCCTCAAAAAAGTCCTCGAAAAAGTCCTCGAAAAAGTCCTCAAAAAAGTCCTCAATAAAGTCCTCAAATTAGTCCTCGAGAAAATGTCCTCGAAAAAGTCCTCAAAAAAGTCCTCGAAAAAGTCCTCGAAAAAGTCCTCGAAAGAGTCCTCAAAAAAGTCCTCAAAAATGTCCTCAAATTAGTCCTCAAAATAGTCCTCAAAAAAATCCTCAATATAGTCCTCAAATTAGTCCTCGAAAAAGTCTTCAAAGTAGTCCTCGAAAAAGTCCTCGAATTAGTCCGCGAGAAAGTCCTCAAATTAGTCCTCGAAAAAGTCCTCAAATTAGTCCTCAAAATAGTCCTCAAAAAAGTCCTCAAATTAGTCCTCGAAAAAGTCCTCAAATTAGTCCTCAAAAAAGTCCTCAAATTAGTCCTCAAAATAGTCCTCAAAAAAGTCCTCAAATTAGTCCTCAAAATAGTCCTCAAAAAAGTCCTCAAATTAGTCCTCAAATTAGTCCTCAAAATAGTCCTCAAAAAAGCCCTCAAATAAGTCCTCAAATTAGTCCTCGAAAAAGTCCTCAAATTAGTCCTCGAAAAAGTCCTCAAAAAAGTCCTCAAAAAAGTCCTCAAATTAGTCCTCAAAATAGTCCTCAAAATAGTCCTCAAAAAAGTCCTCAAATTAGTCCTCAAACTAGTCCTCAAAATAGTCCTCAAAAAAGCCCTCAAAAAAGTCCTCAAATTAGTCCTCAAAAAAGTCCTCAAAATAGTCCTCAAAAAAATCCTCAAATTGGTCCTGAAAAAAGTCCTCAAAAAAGTCCTCAAAAAAGTCCTCAAATTAGTCCTCGAAAAAGTCCTCAAATTAGTCCTCAAAAAAGTCCTCGAAAAAGTCCTCAAAAAAGTCATCAAAAAAGTCCTCAAATTAGTCCTCGAAAAAGTCCTCAAATTAGTCCTCGAAAAAGTCCTCAAATTAGTCCTCGAAAAAGTCCTCAAAAAAGTCCTCCAAAAAGTCCTCAAATTAGTCCTCGAAAAAGTCCTCAAAAAAGTCCTCAAAAAAGTCCTCAAATTAGTCCGCGAGAAAGTCCTCAAAAAAGTCCTCAAATTAGTCCTCGAAAAAGTCCTTAAATTAGTCCTCAAAATAGTCCTCAAAAAAGTCCTCAAAAAAGTCCTCAATAAAGTCCTCAAATTAGTCCTCGAAAAAGTCCTCAAAAAAGTCCTCGAAAAAGTCCTCGAAAAAGTCCTCAAAAAAGTCCTCAAAAAAGTCCTCTACAAAGTCCTCAAATTAGTCCTCGAAAAAGTCCTCAAAAAAGTCCTCGAAAAAGTCCTCAAAAAAGTCCTCAAAATAGTCCTCAAAAAAGTCCTCAAATTAGTCCTCAAACTAGTCCTCAAAATAGTCCTCAAAAAAGCCCTCAAAAAAGTCCTCAAATTAGTCCTCAAAAAAGTCCTCAAAAAAGTCCTCAAAAAAGTCCTCAAAATAGTCCTCAAAAAAATCCTCAAATTGGTCCTGAAAAAAGTCCTCAAAAAAGTCCTCAAAAAAGTCCTCAAATTAGTCCTCGAAAAAGTCCTCAAATTAGTCCTCAAAAAAGTCCTCGAAAAAGTCCTCGAAAAAGTCCTCAAAAAAGTTCTCGAAAAAGTCCTCGAAAAAGTCCTCCAAAAAGTCCTCAAATAAGTCCTCGAAAAAGTCCTCGAAAAAATCCTCAAAAAAGTCCTAAAAAAAGTCCTCAAAAAAGTCCTCACAAAAGTCCTCAAAATAGTCCTCAAAAAAATCCTCAATATAGTCCTCAAATTAGTCCTCCAAAAAGTCCTCAAATTAGTCCGCAAAAAAATCCTCAATAGTCCTCAAATTAGTCCTCGAAAAAGTCCTCAAAGTAGTCCTCGAAAAAGTCCTCAAAAAAGTCCTCTACAAAGTCCTCAAATTAGTCCTCGAAAAAGTCCTCAAAAAAGTCCTCAAAAAAGTCCTCAAACTAGTCCTCAAAATAGTCCTCAAAAAAGCCCTCAAAAAAGTCCTCAAATTAGTCCTCAAAAAAGTCCTCAAAAAAGTCCTCAAAAAAGTCCTCAAAATAGTCCTCAAAAAAATCCTCAAATTGGTCCTGAAAAAAGTCCTCGAAAAAGTCCTCAAAAAAGTCCTCAATAAAGTCCTCAAATTAGTCCTCGAGAAAATGTCCTCAAAAAAGTGCTCGAAAAAGTCCTCAAATTAGTCCTCGAAAAAGTCCTCGAAAAAGTCCTCAAATTAGTCCTCGAAAAAGTCCTCAAAAAAGTCCTCGAAAAAGTCCTCGAAAAAGTCCTCAAAAAAGTCCTCAATAAAGTCCTCAAATTAGTCCTCGAGAAAATGTCCTCGAAAAAGTCCTCAAAAAAGTCCTCGAAAAAGTCCTCGAAAAAGTCCTCGAAAGAGTCCTCAAAAAAGTCCTCAAAAATGTCCTCAAATTAGTCCTCAAAATAGTCCTCAAAAAAATCCTCAATATAGTCCTCAAATTAGTCCTCGAAAAAGTCTTCAAAGTAGTCCTCGAAAAAGTCCTCGAATTAGTCCGCGAGAAAGTCCTCAAATTAGTCCTCGAAAAAGTCCTCAAATTAGTCCTCAAAATAGTCCTCAAAAAAGTCCTCAAATTAGTCCTCGAAAAAGTCCTCAAATTAGTCCTCAAAAAAGTCCTCAAATTAGTCCTCAAAATAGTCCTCAAAAAAGTCCTCAAATTAGTCCTCAAAATAGTCCTCAAAAAAGTCCTCAAATTAGTCCTCAAATTAGTCCTCAAAATAGTCCTCAAAAAAGCCCTCAAATAAGTCCTCAAATTAGTCCTCGAAAAAGTCCTCAAATTAGTCCTCGAAAAAGTCCTCAAAAAAGTCCTCAAAAAAGTCCTCAAATTAGTCCTCAAAATAGTCCTCAAAATAGTCCTCAAAAAAGTCCTCAAATTAGTCCTCAAACTAGTCCTCAAAATAGTCCTCAAAAAAGCCCTCAAAAAAGTCCTCAAATTAGTCCTCAAAAAAGTCCTCAAAATAGTCCTCAAAAAAATCCTCAAATTGGTCCTGAAAAAAGTCCTCAAAAAAGTCCTCAAAAAAGTCCTCAAATTAGTCCTCGAAAAAGTCCTCAAATTAGTCCTCAAAAAAGTCCTCGAAAAAGTCCTCAAAAAAGTCATCAAAAAAGTCCTCAAATTAGTCCTCGAAAAAGTCCTCAAATTAGTCCTCGAAAAAGTCCTCAAATTAGTCCTCGAAAAAGTCCTCAAAAAAGTCCTCCAAAAAGTCCTCAAATTAGTCCTCGAAAAAGTCCTCAAAAAAGTCCTCAAAAAAGTCCTCAAATTAGTCCGCGAGAAAGTCCTCAAAAAAGTCCTCAAATTAGTCCTCGAAAAAGTCCTTAAATTAGTCCTCAAAATAGTCCTCAAAAAAGTCCTCAAAAAAGTCCTCAATAAAGTCCTCAAATTAGTCCTCGAAAAAGTCCTCAAAAAAGTCCTCGAAAAAGTCCTCGAAAAAGTCCTCAAAAAAGTCCTCAAAAAAGTCCTCTACAAAGTCCTCAAATTAGTCCTCGAAAAAGTCCTCAAAAAAGTCCTCGAAAAAGTCCTCAAAAAAGTCCTCAAAATAGTCCTCAAAAAAGTCCTCAAATTAGTCCTCAAACTAGTCCTCAAAATAGTCCTCAAAAAAGCCCTCAAAAAAGTCCTCAAATTAGTCCTCAAAAAAGTCCTCAAAAAAGTCCTCAAAAAAGTCCTCAAAATAGTCCTCAAAAAAATCCTCAAATTGGTCCTGAAAAAAGTCCTCAAAAAAGTCCTCAAAAAAGTCCTCAAATTAGTCCTCGAAAAAGTCCTCAAATTAGTCCTCAAAAAAGTCCTCGAAAAAGTCCTCGAAAAAGTCCTCAAAAAAGTTCTCGAAAAAGTCCTCGAAAAAGTCCTCCAAAAAGTCCTCAAATAAGTCCTCGAAAAAGTCCTCGAAAAAATCCTCAAAAAAGTCCTAAAAAAAGTCCTCAAAAAAGTCCTCACAAAAGTCCTCAAAATAGTCCTCAAAAAAATCCTCAATATAGTCCTCAAATTAGTCCTCCAAAAAGTCCTCAAATTAGTCCGCAAAAAAATCCTCAATAGTCCTCAAATTAGTCCTCGAAAAAGTCCTCAAAGTAGTCCTCGAAAAAGTCCTCAAAAAAGTCCTCTACAAAGTCCTCAAATTAGTCCTCGAAAAAGTCCTCAAAAAAGTCCTCAAAAAAGTCCTCAAACTAGTCCTCAAAATAGTCCTCAAAAAAGCCCTCAAAAAAGTCCTCAAATTAGTCCTCAAAAAAGTCCTCAAAAAAGTCCTCAAAAAAGTCCTCAAAATAGTCCTCAAAAAAATCCTCAAATTGGTCCTGAAAAAAGTCCTCGAAAAAGTCCTCAAAAAAGTCCTCAATAAAGTCCTCAAATTAGTCCTCGAGAAAATGTCCTCAAAAAAGTGCTCGAAAAAGTCCTCAAATTAGTCCTCGAAAAAGTCCTCGAAAAAGTCCTCAAATTAGTCCTCGAAAAAGTCCTCAAAAAAGTCCTCGAAAAAGTCCTCGAAAAAGTCCTCAAAAAAGTCCTCAATAAAGTCCTCAAATTAGTCCTCGAGAAAATGTCCTCGAAAAAGTCCTCAAAAAAGTCCTCGAAAAAGTCCTCGAAAAAGTCCTCGAAAGAGTCCTCAAAAAAGTCCTCAAAAATGTCCTCAAATTAGTCCTCAAAATAGTCCTCAAAAAAATCCTCAATATAGTCCTCAAATTAGTCCTCGAAAAAGTCTTCAAAGTAGTCCTCGAAAAAGTCCTCGAATTAGTCCGCGAGAAAGTCCTCAAATTAGTCCTCGAAAAAGTCCTCAAATTAGTCCTCAAAATAGTCCTCAAAAAAGTCCTCAAATTAGTCCTCGAAAAAGTCCTCAAATTAGTCCTCAAAAAAGTCCTCAAATTAGTCCTCAAAATAGTCCTCAAAAAAGTCCTCAAATTAGTCCTCAAAATAGTCCTCAAAAAAGTCCTCAAATTAGTCCTCAAATTAGTCCTCAAAATAGTCCTCAAAAAAGCCCTCAAATAAGTCCTCAAATTAGTCCTCGAAAAAGTCCTCAAATTAGTCCTCGCAAAAGTCCTCAAAAAAGTCCTCAAAAAAGTCCTCAAATTAGTCCTCAAAATAGTCCTCAAAATAGTCCTCAAAAAAGTCCTCAAATTAGTCCTCAAACTAGTCCTCAAAATAGTCCTCAAAAAAGCCCTCAAAAAAGTCCTCAAATTAGTCCTCAAAAAAGTCCTCAAAATAGTCCTCAAAAAAATCCTCAAATTGGTCCTGAAAAAAGTCCTCAAAAAAGTCCTCAAAAAAGTCCTCAAATTAGTCCTCGAAAAAGTCCTCAAATTAGTCCTCAAAAAAGTCCTAGAAAAAGTCCTCAAAAAAGTCATCAAAAAAGTCCTCAAATTAGTCCTCGAAAAAGTCCTCAAATTAGTCCTCGAAAAAGTCCTCAAATTAGTCCTCGAAAAAGTCCTCAAAAAAGTCCTCCAAAAAGTCCTCAAATTAGTCCTCGAAAAAGTCCTCAAAAAAGTCCTCAAAAAAGTCCTCAAATTAGTCCGCGAGAAAGTCCTCAAAAAAGTCCTCAAATTAGTCCTCGAAAAAGTCCTTAAATTAGTCCTCAAAATAGTCCTCAAAAAAGTCCTCAAAAAAGTCCTCAATAAAGTCCTCAAATTAGTCCTCGAAAAAGTCCTCAAAAAAGTCCTCGAAAAAGT
>NW_026707164.1:0-27399 GCF_024137745.1 Phymastichus coffea
AGCTTTTGAAAGCTGCACGGATGTAGTTGGAAGCTCTCGTTGGAAAGTTTATCCCTTAATTGGCGTCCGACAAGAAGCAAACTGCGCAGAATCGAGAAGGCAGAGAGACGCACAAACGATCTCTCTCTCTCTCTCTCTCCCTCCCGCTTGCGCGTCTGGCCTCTCTCTGCAATTAAAAATTGCGCGCAAGCTCGATCAGGGCCTCGATTTAAACGCGAAGGCGGCTCTCAAATTTCCAATTAACAAGCGTCAAATAAAAGCGACGCGCTCGGCGTAAATAAGCGAGCGAGAAAAGCTGCTTTGAAGGGGGCAGCTCGCGCTTTCATTAGCGACGGCAGCAGCAGCGGAACAAGTGCCACTGCGTCTTAGCTCAAAGGGCGTACTCGTCGTCGCTGACCTTCATGCAGCTCATAATCGAGCTCGCGCGCGCGCCATTTTCCTTTCCAGAACAGAGACAAAGATTGACTTTCAAAGGACATTCTCGCAGCAGCACGCCCATTGTTCTTTGGCTGCAGCGCGGCGCGCCAATGGCGCGCGCTCGGCTGCGCCGAGTTGCTTTTCAAGCTGGACTCGTGAATTATTTCCTAGGTGTCTTTGCATTGAAAACCCTCGTTGTTCGCTCTCTCGAGTGCAGCATTAAGAGCAAGAGTGGTTGCTGTCACCGCTGCTACTGCTGCTGCTGCCCGGTTCTTTATCTCCATCCGAACAATGGGACTCTAATTGTCACTTCTGTACGTGCCTGAAATCTGCAACCAAATAGCCATACCTTAGCCGAGCTGAATAAGTCAACCAGCCCAATCAAATATCAATTTTATAATGTCGCGTAGATGACCGACCAAACGCTATCCTTACTACTGCAACCAGTCGACTTAAGTGTTCGATCAACGATTCAAGTGTGTCGACCGACTGATTGGAATCCTGTTTTTCGCAAATTTGAAAGTGGAGCGAAGTTTACCGTCAGTAGTATGAAATACGGAAACGAGGAGAAGGTGCGCGCAGAGAAGAAAAATGAAACGATTGTGCGCATTGCGCGTGACGGGAAGCTCGCGCAAGTGCGTCGAAAGGGTCCTTGCTTTGACTCTGATGTCTCTCGGCTGGCTACGCTTCACTTGCCAACAGCTCGAATGCAACTTCTCTTCCTTGTTCTCTCAATCTTCAGCGCGGCTTCGCATCCTAACATGATTTCAAAGCTATGCGCTCCATCTTTGACTGTTGCTAATCAGTGAACAACGCAGGACTTTCTTCTTCAAGCATACACTTCACTTTACTATTTTACATACTTCCAGCTCGAGTTCGCTGTGATATATGACAAACCTTTGCTCACGATAACTAATTGCCCTTTCGTAATATATCGCTTGACGTTACGCCGTTACATTGTACCTAAAATAATCGAATTAATATCGTATTCAAAGAGTGAGAACATAGGGCTAATTAGTCGATAGTTTCAAGAACTTAAAAAAAAAGAAAAGCAGAAGGAGAAATGGAGGAAGAGTGATTTAAAAGACGACAGATGAAGTAGAGAAAAAAGAAGCGATTTGGCGCGGCTGCAACGATCACTTGACTACACGGGGTAGGTGCAGGTGCACAGAAGTAGCCATGTTGATTTATTTGATAAATGAGTATAGTAGATAGGGCTTGAAACTGTGAACCGGGGGTGGGAGAGAGAGAGAGAGAGAGAGAGAGAGAGAGAGAGAGGAGCACAGGCGAGCGTAGCGAGTGCGCGCGCACCGGCGGAAGAGAGGTTCTTCAGCGAGGAGGGTCCTACAGCGGCCAAGCATACTCCTCGCACACTCGTTCTCGCTCTTCTTTTCCGTCTCGCTTGCACTTTCGCCTTGCCCCCGTATATATACCCACCTACCTATCCGCCCGCCGTGGAAATCAAACGAGTCAGACTCGAGTCCACTCAACGGACTTTCTGTGCGCCCCGTGGACACGCCACCTCCGTCATCAGCGTCCACACTCTACTTTTACCAAAGCTTCTTTTTATTTTATCGCGGTTCTCCCATTTTCTTCTTATTGTACCTATTTATTTCTTTTCTGCGTTCTGACAACTTAACGCTTTCGTATTTAATTGAAACTTTCCAATACGTACAACTCGATACGTCTATTAAAATAATCTATTCTGTTAATATTTCGCATAATTAAATGATGTTTGCCAAAAATAATTACTGATCCTACATAATTACTTAGATCAAATAAAAGAGAATTACTTATTTTGTGTGATATAGTAATAAAGTAGAAAAATGGACTTATTTGCAAAAGAAATCCACTTCCAAGTAAATTATAAATGATTTGCACTTCCTTTATAGCACGTCGTAATTGAATTTATGTTTTTTCTTCTTTGTGGAAGACTAATTTCTAAACAATCTGCTTCATACCTGTAATATTTTTTATATAGTTATCGAATAATTTACTTCTATTTTTATTCAAATAAATATTTTAAAGTAAAGTAAAAAACCTATAAAAACATTTTTGATGTCGATCGGGGCTAAACCGTACAAGTACAAGTTATTCTACATGTTTTGATTCAACACCAATTTCTACATTGTATTCATTTAACATAATGCTTTTCTGTTGAACATAAAAAATAAAGTACTATTTAAAAAAAAAAAATATATTATCTATCTTTCTACAGAAAAATTAACAAAAATTAATTGGCATAAAATCTTCTACATGGCATAATTATACATTTAATCATTTTTTTTATAATGGTGTGACGGCTAGCCATAACTTAGTTTTTTTTATATTTAATTATTAAATATGACGAACGGAGTGGGAACCTTCCTGATTTCCCACGATGAAAACGCATTCGAAATATAAACTTTGATAGTGGCCCGAGCCTGCGTACTCAAGCTTACAATCAACGCTCTATCCTGCTTTGTCCCACACGTATGTGTTGACAGGGGCCTACGATCATCGCGTATACATCGTGAAGTGTTATCACGCCGATAATGGAAGGGGACCATAAAAATGCAATCTATCTTTTTTTTTCCCACCGATTTTTAAGAAAATATCCGTAATATTAAATAGATTTTCATCAATTTTGTAAGCCATTATAATGCGCACCTTTTTGTCACCGAATAACCAATAAATAGAACAATAATGTATTTTATAATAAATCGTAAAAGGTTTGAATTTTTCTGAATGTTCATAATAGTCACTATGTATCGTCATAATTAATTAAGTTTAGTACAATTATGTATAAGTAATTATAAGCTATAGCGTTACTCTTGCTCTTAAAAGTGGCACTCCGAGAGCCATCTCTGGAGAAAAGGGCCCAAGTTAAAAAGGGACCGCCCTTTCTCTCTCTGAAAATTCACGCCCACAGACCAATAAAGAAATTCTGGATATGATTAGAAAATTTCCGACCAATACAAAATTTAGCCGTTATCGCTTCATGGGCCTGAGGAAAGGGATTTCCACCCAACCACCCACGGCTTATAAAAAGCTCTGTACAAGGCTGGAGAGGAAGTTAAGTGAAGTTAAGCTCAGTTCAGTCAGTTAAGTTAGAGGAAGTCAAGTTCAGATAGAGTAAGTGCGGAGTGAGCACCAGGAAGTCCGTAATAAGAAGTTTTTACTAGTGAGCGAGTCCCGGAGCAAGCATCAAATCACCCAACTATATTCAGAACATATAGAGAGAGAAAGAGGCCAAAGAGCAGAGAGAGAACGCAACATTAATAATAACTAAATTGATAAAATAAAAGTAAGTAAAATCTTAAACCTGGCTATCCTTTTCTTTCTTTAAGTAATCCGCCTTTCTTTTGGAAATTCATTAAGCGTGAGTCTGGTGAATTTCCATTAAAGTCCCTTAAGAACACATTAAGCGTGAGTCTGGTGTGTTCGTAATAACATTTGGTTATTACATTCCCCGTTAGCATACAGTTTTCTCAACGCAACAATATTGCTCGTCCCGGCTTGTGTGTTACACGATAGCCAAATCAGAGCAACCCTGAGTTTACGCTTGTTCCAAGCGTACCTGAGAGTGACCCCGACGTCACATAAAAATTTTGGAGGCCCCGGAGGGATTAAATTGTTGCAAAGAAAACTGTTAGGGTTTTCCTTTCTTAAATTATATCAGTGATCAGTTAGAGTAAAAGAAAATTAAGAATAGATACTACTTAAAGTATTTTATTGAATTTGAAATCTGTGAAGAATAAAATAAAGTAATAAAATTTTTTTTTTTGAATAAGAATACAAATTTATTAGTCAGAAAATCACTGATTTAATTGAGAAAATAGAAAATAAGTTTTGTGTTAAACAAGGAGATAGGTTAAATTGAAAGTGAAAATTAATTGGAGTTTATTTGGATTGAACTTAGGAAAATTTTGGGAAAATTAATGGGAATTTATTTTGTAATAAAGAATAGTGAAATAATTTAGAAAATATTGAAATTTGAATGAGTAAATTAATAGAAGAGTTAGAGAAAAATAAAGAAAATTAAGTTGTTTAAGAAAAGAGTTTGAAAAATATTTGAAATTTGAAAAAATTTTCAGAGAAGAATCATTTTTTATGAAAGTAAAATTATAAATCAGAATAGAAAATTCGTCCAAAGAAAAGTCTTCTTTTGTGCCTTGAAGAGAGAAATAAGAATAAATGCTTATTATAGAAAAAAGAGGGTTTTGAATTTATGTTTTGTTCTAAAAATTGTATTTAAAAATAAAAAGGTTAATTTAGAAAGATTGAAAATAACATACAGGAAAATTTTTTGAGATAATATTACGAATCTTGTCTGAGTCGGAAAGAAATACATTAGCAATAAAAATTAATTAGAGAAATTAGAAATCTTGCGGAAGAAAACTTAAAAATAAATAAATAAATAAAACTCGGAGTAAAAATAAAAGAGTATTGTGTTTAAAAGAAATTTAGGAAATCTTGCTGAGAAAAATAATATAAAAGTAGAAATTTTGAAATAAATAATTTTGCAAACTAGAAAAATTTAAATAAGAAAATTGCCTGTTATAAGTAAAATAAATAATTTTAAAAACAAATAGTATCAAAGAATGAAAGGTTTAATTAAGAAAGTTTAAGTAAAAATAAAGATAAATATCTTTCTGTAGGAATCAAAATTTATATCTAAGAAATGAATTGCCGCAATATATCTGTAAAAATAAAATTTTAATAAAACGTTCACATACAGTTTTCATAATTCTACAAACGAATAAGTTTTAATAAAATTTCGTTGTTTAGATAAATAAGATTTTTGGTCTTTCTTTTAGTTGTAATGCCACCGTTCGTAAGTTTTAATACTTTTTCTAACGAAGTAGTCGACACGGTAGATGAATTAATCGAAGATATTACACATTTAAAGGACAGTCAAATATCCGTAATTGATAGGGTTAATAATCATAGTTCCGATATCACAAGAATAAATAATAACGGTCGTAGTCTTAGCGCACGTGTCGCGAAACTTGAATTAGAAAATAAGCATAGAATTGAACAGATAGCTAGTTTGGGAAATATTTGTGTAGACTTAATAAAAACAAATACTGCCCTAAAGAAACAAGTTAAAAATCTTAGGAAGCAAGTAAAAATTAATAACAAATTAATTAATAGGAATACGATTTCAAAAAGGGCTTTAGCAAATAAAGTAGATAAATTAGCAAAGTCATTTGAAAATTTACAATTATAAGTAAAATAATTCGCGATAATCCTTAGTTTATACACAGAAATAGATAAGGTTTTATTACGATAAATTAGATTGAGATTTCTAGTAAAAGTATGAAGTTCAGACTTTTTTTAAAATCATTCTAATTATTGAAATATAGTATTAATATAAGTTTGGTGTCTTTGTTTCGATATTGTTCTAGTGGAACTAGGATATAGAACAACTAGAAAACGGCTAACTAAAACACAACGAAGAGCTCTCGGGAGAGAGATTCGAAAACACGAGTTAGGATTGCCAAAGGACAAGTATGAAAATGGATTAAAAGAGATATCTAAGCAGAATAAAATAGAGTTAGCTCGTCCGATAGAGATTTGGTCAACACCAAAAGACGAGGTACAGGGTCCACCCAAACAATCTGCACCTTCATCAAGTAACTCGCCTACAACATTAGAAGAAAAGGTCGCCCAATTTCGAAGATGTTTATGTCGACATTTTGTTATCCCGGAAAAGTGTGTTCGTTGTCAACAAACATTTAGGAGGGAATACAAAATACCGTTTTGCGAAAATCAAAAATTAAAAAAAAAGCATAATATTAAAGACGCCGTTATTAAAATTGCAAAAAGTGACGAAAAACTTAAAATACTGAAGGATGGTACAAAAGTAAACCCGGAGGTTTACGAAGTTTTACAAAGATCCTTGCGCGCGATTAAAAAAATTAAGATACAAAAGAAATCTTCAGAGCCTCCTTCTATCCCTAAAGCTCTTTTGAGTCCGCCTTTACCACTTATAACAAAAAAGAATGTAAATTGTAAGGCTTCTCCCAATTTATCCTCTGCTAGTGAGCCGATATCTAGAATAGACAAATTTTTCGGATTAATAAAAGATTATAAGAATTCCTTAATTAAGCTGTAATTACTTAACAATTTGTCAACATAAAATTATGTAAAAATATATAAGTACTTGTAATATTTAGCAAAATAAAACACCAAATAAATTTATACCTTCTAGTACAAATTTCATTTTTTTTTCTCTTCTCCCTTTGTCTGACATATATAAATGCATATTTAAGTATATAAGCTATATAAGTATATTTATTAATGAGCGAAAGCAAGGATAAGCGACTTACACGCAGCCAGTCGAGAACCTCGAGTGTCAGCTGGACAATTAGTAAAGTTGGCGGAAATCTAAAGCGATCAACAGAATCACTCCCTGACTTAAATGATATTCAAGACAGTCCTGCTTTAGATCCAGATTTTAATCGAAACAGATCTTTACACCAAGTCGAAACTGCGTCCACTTCACATACCTTAAACGACTCTATTATTGATTTACCGATCCCTTTTATTAATTATAACAAAATGCCGCCGAAAATCAATAGCGAAGCAGAAATATACGCCGAAACCAAAGCATTACCAGGACATGTAGTATCGTTAAATGATGCATTAAGTGTAGTACCAACATTTGATGGAAGACCAAACCAATGGACCCAATTTGTAGAAGGATGCAAAGAGGCATTAAGTATAATACCGCCAAACATAGAAGAAAATTTAACCAAACGCTTAAGATCGAAATTAGAAGGAGAAGCACGTGCTACAGTAGTAGGACTAACATTTTCCACTGTAGATGAATTATTAAATCATTTAGCTGACATATTCGGTCCTATCCAAACACTAAATCAATTATTAGGTGAATTAGGCAATGAGTTTCAAAGAAACGAGGAAAAGGTATTAACTTTTGGAAATAGGTTACGACTGTTAAGTAGTAAAATTATTGAAGCCAAAAAGAAAGAAGAGAATCTAGAATCTTTAACGCCTACACAAAAACAGATAATTGAACAAAACATATTTGAATGCTTTAGAAGAGGACTAAAGCCCGAAATTCGGCTAAATTTACCTAGTGACACCACTATCCTGAATGCGCTAAAGAATGCCATAAAAGTCGAAAAAGACCTGGAATTACAATCAACATTGCGAGCACGAGCCTCTAATAATTCTCGTTGTTTCAGATCAATAACCCTCTGTCAAAATTGCAATAAAGAAGGCCACAATGCCCTAAATTGCAATAGTATAATTAGAGAAAGTAAACGATGTAATTTCTGCAAAAAGGTCGGTCATGAAGAAAATTCATGCTTCTCCAAGTTAAGGAATAATATTACAACATGTCAAATTTGCAATAGGAAAGGTCACGTTGCTAGTGATTGTCGAACACATCTCAAATGTCAAATATGCAATAGAAACGGCCATATAGCTGCAGACTGCCGAACTCGAACACAAATAAGAATGATAAATCAGGTTATTTGTCAAATTTGTGATAAACCTGGCCACTCAGCGAAAGAGTGTCGCAAAAACTTAAGCATCAACCGTGATACAGAAGTTATTTGCCAAGTTTGTCGCAAGTCAGGCCATTCAGCAAAAGAATGCTATAATAGTAATAGTGTTACTCCAAACACTAACTGTTTTTATTGCAAGCAACCAGGCCATTATATCGCTAATTGTCCAAAAAGACAACCATATCGCCATCAGTTTCAGGGAAACGGGCAGCAGTCCTCTCATCAGAGCGCGATGCAGAGGACCAATTCGAATCAAGCGCATCAATTACAAGAGACGGAAGTATCGCTCAGTCTTATACCGTAACAAATGAACCAAAAATTTCAGCCAAAGTCCCAATAATTAACGCAAACTTCTTAGGTGATATTAAATTTCAAATTATGATTGATACAGGCTCAGAAGCTAATATAATGAAAATAGGAATGATTCAAAGTTACACAGAACATATAAATAGTACTAGATGCAAACAATTAAAGGGAATAGGGTCAGAGGTCTTTATCACATTAGGAACAATTACACTATCAATATTTGGTTTACCGACGGAATTTCAATTAGTACCAGATGATTTTCCAATACCTTGTGAAGTAGTTTTAGGGGCTACATATTTTTCAGAAAGCAATTCTGTAATAAATTTCGCAACACGACAATTTATTGTAGGAGATCATGTCATACGATTTCAAGAAAATAATGTTCAATGTAGCAATTTTTGTTATTTACATAGTACAGAAGGAATAGAAGAAGTTAGTATAAATGCAATACAAAAGATTTCTCCAAAAGTCAAAGTTTTAAATCCAGCAACTAGTACCAAAGAATATTTCCTAATAGACACCGGGTCCGAAGTCAATCTAATAAAGAAACGTCTTCTGTCACCTGGAAACGAAATTGATAACACGCAAAAAACACAAGTCCGAGGAATAGGAAAAGAAATAATATCAACTCTTGGTACAACCGAAATAAGGATATTTGACACTTACACTATCTTTCATGTAGTCGATGATGCTTTTGGAATGACTTACGAAGGAATATTAGGCGCTTTATTTCTCGAAGAAGCTAAAGCCATCATAGACTTTGGATTTAATAATTTTAGAGGAGAAAACTTTGTTGTACCTCTATTATTAGAACGAGATCTCGGAAAAATCATGCCAAGACCACAAGTCAATAAAGTGCAGCTTAGTCCTGATGAGTTTGACAGAATATTAAACGAATTGATACCCTTAGATTTTGGAGTACCGTTTAATTCGGCCGTCAGACACGTTTATAGTATTGCACAAGACAGCGTTAACGAAGAATTAGATATAGAAGATGTAGATAATGATTTAGGGATAGCCGACGTAATCTTAGATGAAACCAACGAAGATAGTAATAAAAACATAGAAGATTATTTAGATTTAGGTCACCTGAACGATACTGAAAAATGTTACATTGTTAGTCTCATTAAGGAAGTACGAGATGTGTTCTATCTTCCTAGCGACAAGTTACCGGGAACCGATCTTGTCTTGCATGAGATAAGAACAATCGATGATGTACCAGTAAATAGTAGACAGTATCAATTTCCTCACGCGATGAAGGATAAGATTAACTATCATGTCGAAAAATTACTAAAAGCTGGTATAATACAAGAATCTACTTCACCATACAACATCCCCATATGGATCGTACCTAAGGCAACAGACAGTAATGGAAGAATGGTGTTGGACATGAGAGGATTGAACGAAAAAACAATCGCTGATTCGTATCCAATACCTAACATTACACAAATTTTTGACCAAGTAGGAGGTGCTAGATTCTATTCCGTACTTGATCTCGCCATGGGATTTTACCAAATCAAGATGCACCCAAAAGATGCGCATAAAACGGCTTTCAGTACTCCTTTCGGTCACTATGAGTTTGTGCGTATGCCATTCGGATTGAAGAATGCACCCGCGACTTTTCAACGTTTAATGGATACGTTGCTCCGCGGACTTCAAGGGTTAGATCTGTTCGTGTATTTAGACGATATAGTTATATATGCAAATACACTTGAAGAACATGATCGCAAATTCCGAATGTTAGTAGAAAGATTACGAAAAGCAGGATTGAAATTGCAGATTGGAAAATGCAAATTTTTAATGCGACGAGTTAATTACTTAGGTCATATAATAAGTGAAAATGGTCTAGAACCAGATCCGAAAAAAATTGAAGCAGTTAAGGAATTCCCAAGACCAAAGTCGGTTAAAGCTGTACGTCAATTTTTAGGGTTATGTGGCTATTATCGTAGATTCATTAAAGATTTTGCGAAAATTGCTAAACCTTTGACCAGACTTTTGCAAAAAGATACGGTGTTTGAATGGACAGATAAAATCGAAAGTTCATTTTGTGAACTTAAAGAGTTGCTGTGTAGCGCTCCATTATTACAATTCCCAAATCTTGATAAAGATTACATAATCCGTACGGATGCCTCTGGAATTGCAATAGCAGGAATACTTTCACAAGGCACTATTGGATCAGACCAACCTATCGCATACACCTCTCGAGTACTACGTGGTCCGGAGTTGAATTACGAGGTTTACGAAAAAGAAGCACTCGCAATTATTCACAGTATCAAAGCATTCAAATCATATGTCTTCGGAAGGAAAATCACCATTATTACTGATCACCAACCTTTAGTTTGGTTTAAGTCAGCCGACCTCAATACCAGGGTTTTGAAATGGCGTCTCCAAATTTCTGAATATGACTATGAGATAATTTATCGCCCAGGTAAAGCCAATGCGACAGCCGATGCATTATCTCGGAATCCGATAGAACCAATTAATGTAAAACATATACGTCAGAATGATAGAGAAATTAAAAATCTAGTTTACTCTTATATCAGCAAACAGACAAGTGAAGAGGTTCAATTCTTAATTGATTCTACTTCCACTACCAATATCATTAAATCCTGTTGTGTACCGGACGATATACCTATCCAAATGTCCAATATCTTACCCATGCAGAGTATTTTTGCTGAAGATGATTACCAAGAATGTGGATTTGTCAAGTTAACAATAGCCGGGAATGAAATAGTATTTTATGTTGTTGCAAATTGTCAAATGCCATATCACGGAATCATAGGTAAAAATTTTTTATACAACACCAGTACGAAGATAAACTATAATAACAATAGCATAAACGAAAGTAACGCAATAAAACCTGTTGTTAGTGATAGTAACATGAAAAAATATAGAAAAATTTATAATTTATATACGCCACTCGTTGATGAGGAACCTCCTTTATTGAATATATATAATCCAAAATACGGATGGACACAGTATATGATTAATAGTTTATCTGAACAGAGTCTAATAAAGGAAAAGTATGCTTTAGGAATTCGTGATGAGACCGATCAAATTGACTTAATAGATATTAATGGTTTAACCTATAGAACTTTAGGATCAATAACACTGAAATTATTTGAGATATCAATGAAATTCCGTATTGTACAAAATGACTTTCCTGTAAATTGCGAAGGTATAATAGGATCTGATTTCCTTTTTTCTAGTAAAGCAAGTGTTAATTTTGACACAAAGACAATAAAAATAGGAGACACTTACATTCCTTTTAGAAGACGGAAAATACCAACACAAGAAAATAATAGTTACATATCTGTAATCACCGAAGCAGACAAAACTCATCAAATACCCGAAATAAATGTAGTTACTAGAAGGCAAAGGCAACGATTGGAACAGTCATCTGATCCTTTGATAGTTCAAAAGGAAACTGAAGAAATCAAACCAATAAAACGTCCACGCGGACGACCCCGGAAAAGTCCTATTAATAATGATAATAAAAATATTATCCCACACCCAAGAACACCTCCCGTAGAGAAGTTGCCTATACCTGAATCTGTCGAAGTTGTTTCAAAACGTTACCCCGAAAGAACTCGAAATGAGATAGTTGATTACGTAGAAAGTGATCTAGACGATAGTGAACTTGAAGGTGAGGCACGAGTTATACCCAAAATACCTGTGCAACCCAATCAGAATCTACCTCACAATATACAAGATCCCGATTCCGAAGAGGACTCAATGAATAATAGTTCGGATGAGTCCGTAAATAACAACAACGATACCGCTAATATAGTTAAGGTTAAAGAAGCCATACATGTGCGCAACGACAATGTTGCTTATTTTATAAGCAGCAATGGACAACCTTGTGATGAAGGCGCTCGAAAATTAATAGAAAATAAGAAAATTAATACTAAGGTAATCTTACAAGTGGGTGAAGTCTCAAAAGAAAAGAAGAAGAAGAATTATCATCAATTTGGACTCTGCATACGAGGAGACCGCCCAGAATCGTTAACTTATATTAAGGATTATATACATATTACTTTAAAAATATTAAGAGACTTACTAATTAATACTAATCAAACTGAAGTCTGTATTGCTCAGAGTAAACATGTAGAAAATTTAAGTTGGATAGAAATAGAGTATTTATTAGATAGTGTCTTTAGAAATAGTGGAATAAAATTAATAATTTGTACAGATAAGTTAAAGTATGTACCCTTAGAACAACGCGACGGAATCTTTTATGAATTCCATAAATCCCCAATTGGAGGACATCGTGGCGTTTCAAAAACCTTTCACCGGATTAGACAAGAATATTATTGGGAAAATCTAAAAGACGATATACAAAGGCGAATCCAACAGTGTCTAGAATGTCAATTAAAGAAATTAACTCGTTTACAAACCAAACAACCTATGATAATAACTGATACATGTGCTACAGTGTTTGATAAAATTGCTATGGATATTGTAGGCCCTCTAAAAAGAACAATAAAAGGAAACGAATACATTTTAACCTTACAGGATCAATTAAGTAAATTTTGTCTAGCTGTCCCATTAGCAGACACCTTATCATCAACAATAGCGGATGCATTTCTTAAGAAATTCATTTGTGTTTTTGGATGTCCGAAAGCTGTGCTTACTGATCAAGGCAGAAATTTTTTGAGTTCGCTAATGACGCGTATTTCCAAGCGATTCAAAATAAAGAAATTAAAAACCACAGCATTCATGCCTCAGTCGAACGGTTCCCTAGAAAGATCTCATCACGTGTTAATTGAGTACTTAAAGCAATACACCGATCTTGACAACGATTGGGATGATTGGCTCGACCTAGCTATCCTAAACTACAATACCTGTGTACAAGAAAGTACCAAACATACGCCGTATGAAGTTGTATTTGGCCGCTTAGCTCGAATGCCCTCAAATAATCCCCTTCGTGAAAGCGATACGTTACCTACATATAAAGGATATATAATAGATTTAGTTGCGCGTTTATGTAGTATACGAAAATTAGCTTACGAAAATTTAGTTAGCTCTAAAGAAAAATCAAAAAAATATTACGATAGACATATAAATCCAAAAGACTTTAGTTTAGGTGATTACGTTTTCTTAAAATCCGGACCTAAACCGGGGAAATTCGGGGATCATTACTCAGGGCCTTATAAAATAGTTGGTATTCTTCCAAAACATAATGTAAAAATAGAGACTAAAAAGGGCACAAAAATAGTTCATTCAAATAGACTCCGAATTTCACATATAAACAAATCAACCAAAGAAAATAAGCCGAAATAGAAAAAGGGGTAGAGAGGAAAAATATAATATAATATAAAATAAAATGAGATAAATCATAAAACAAAATATATATATATTATGAAACAAACAAAAGATCAAAAGGAACATATAATGAAATATTTTCTGATTACAGAACCGAAAACATGATGCATTCTTCTCTGTTATCACTAATATTTTTAACAATAACTAATCCAGTTACAGCCATCATAGGATACGACTGCGGAGCAAGATCTCTTAATATAACCACTATATCTTTATTAAGTGTGGAAGAATGTGAAATGCCTTCTACAAAAATAAACGCAACAAGAAAGTACATTCAATTGTTACAGTTAAATAACTATGAAACTGCTCAAGTGATTCAATGTAAAGTCCAAGTAGACCGAACTGTTTATTATTGTGGAATGCATTCACATAATTCCATAATAGAGAATGGCGCAATAGAATATTTAATGGATGTAAGCCAACAAACGTGTTATGATTTACACAAAAGCGGTACATTTTATTTTGACAATTCACATGTATTTCGAGATATTAAAGTTAATCAAACCACGGTTAGACCCGCTATACTTGCAGGAAGTGTAGATCATAATGGAGAATGTACCTATGGTAGTTATTCCGATGCTTATGGAAGCTGGAATTCCGTAGTTGTCCAAGCTAAAATAAAAGTAACTTTACAAGAATACACCGCTTCGGTCGATTTAGATAATAACCAAATAATATTACGTAGTGGCGTTAGATGTATTTTAGGTAGTGAACATTGTGTAGATTCTGAAGGAGGATACACTTTTTGGGAAAGTGTACCTAAAGATGTATGCAAATTTAATCGGTATCAAATATTGTATGAAGGAACAGCTAATCAAATTGAAGGTGAAATAGAACAAACATTATACTCGTTAGTAACACAAGACATTGCTTTTGCGTTAATATCCAAATCTAAACGTAATCTATGTGGTTACGAAATTATAGTTACTGAACACCCAAAATTATTCGTTTATATTGTCGAAAATAATGCATTTTTTCTAAGTAAGAAAATATCAATGAACAACCTAGATATATTTGCGTATGTAAATTCTAAATTTGTATATGTAGAACGTCACATAAAAGTACAATTAAGTCGTATGTACAAGGATGTTGTCGTACATCGCTGTAAGCAAGAAAGAGAAATTATGAAAAATGCACTTGCAATTGCTAGTCAATCTCCCGATCAGTTTGCCTATAATCTCATGAAAGGACCCGGATACATGGCTGTGACAGCAGGAGAGGTAGTACACATCGTTAAGTGTATACCCGTTGATGTGAAGGTATCGCAAGGAGACGAATGTTATGCTGAACTAAAAGTAATCCATAACAACCATACCAAATTTTTATCTCCAAAAACACATATTTTGAAGGCTTATGGGACAGTAGTTGATTGTAATGCTCTCCTACCCACATTTTTTTACTTTAATGATGACTGGTATAAGTTTTTACCAAGAGCAGTAGAAGCAAAAACTCCCACCACTCTTAAGCCTTTTTCTGGATTAACTTGGAAGTACCAGAATATTCCCTCACTAGCCACCAGCGGAATATATACAGAAAAGGATCTACAAGATTTAATGAACAGAATCCTGTTCCCCTTGGAGCAACCTGCAGTAATAAATGATGTAACCAGAGAAATTCGTGGACACACCATAAGAGACAGTAATGGAATAATTGGAAGGTTAATGAACGAGAATGTAATGGAGCAGTTAATAGTCAATACCTGGAGCAAAATGTGGATGAAATTTATGACCTTTGGTACTTTCAGTGCCGGTATACTTGCAATTATACTAATTGTCCAAACTACAAAAAAATTAATAGAAGTCCTCATCAATGGAATAACTCTACATAGCATTTATGGATGGTCTTTTCATCTGATTGGGGCCATATGGAACAGTTTAACTACGTTTCTGATACATTTAGCACCAAAACCCACAGAAGCGAAAAGGGATGTAGAATCACCAGCAAATATTGCCACCGCTCCTGGACAGGAGTTATATCCGACTCTACATACAACAGAAAATGAAATAACACAACACAACCAGAGTAATTCGATTCCAGCATCACAATCTCAAGCAGTTAAACCATCGTTTGGGTTCCTCCCATGTTAGGGTAAGATCTTCGAGATTAATAAAATAATAAAAATAATAATAAAACCTTGATTACAGCATGATACGACAAGATCTTTATAATTAGAATAAAAATTTCGATTGCTCTTCCTCGTTGCACTCCTCTAGCAATTGTTTAAGTGTGGGGGTGTGACGGCTAGCCATAACTTAGTTTTTTTTATATTTAATTATTAAATATGACGAACGGAGTGGGAACCTTCCTGATTTCCCACGATGAAAACGCATTCGAAATATAAACTTTGATAGTGGCCCGAGCCTGCGTACTCAAGCTTACAATCAACGCTCTATCCTGCTTTGTCCCACACGTATGTGTTGACAGGGGCCTACGATCATCGCGTATACATCGTGAAGTGTTATCACGCCGATAATGGAAGGGGACCATAAAAATGCAATCTATCTTTTTTTTTCCCACCGATTTTTAAGAAAATATCCGTAATATTAAATAGATTTTCATCAATTTTGTAAGCCATTATAATGCGCACCTTTTTGTCACCGAATAACCAATAAATAGAACAATAATGTATTTTATAATAAATCGTAAAAGGTTTGAATTTTTCTGAATGTTCATAATAGTCACTATGTATCGTCATAATTAATTAAGTTTAGTACAATTATGTATAAGTAATTATAAGCTATAGCGTTACTCTTGCTCTTAAAAGTGGCACTCCGAGAGCCATCTCTGGAGAAAAGGGCCCAAGTTAAAAAGGGACCGCCCTTTCTCTCTCTGAAAATTCACGCCCACAGACCAATAAAGAAATTCTGGATATGATTAGAAAATTTCCGACCAATACAAAATTTAGCCGTTATCGCTTCATGGGCCTGAGGAAAGGGATTTCCACCCAACCACCCACGGCTTATAAAAAGCTCTGTACAAGGCTGGAGAGGAAGTTAAGTGAAGTTAAGCTCAGTTCAGTCAGTTAAGTTAGAGGAAGTCAAGTTCAGATAGAGTAAGTGCGGAGTGAGCACCAGGAAGTCCGTAATAAGAAGTTTTTACTAGTGAGCGAGTCCCGGAGCAAGCATCAAATCACCCAACTATATTCAGAACATATAGAGAGAGAAAGAGGCCAAAGAGCAGAGAGAGAACGCAACATTAATAATAACTAAATTGATAAAATAAAAGTAAGTAAAATCTTAAACCTGGCTATCCTTTTCTTTCTTTAAGTAATCCGCCTTTCTTTTGGAAATTCATTAAGCGTGAGTCTGGTGAATTTCCATTAAAGTCCCTTAAGAACACATTAAGCGTGAGTCTGGTGTGTTCGTAATAACATTTGGTTATTACATTCCCCGTTAGCATACAGTTTTCTCAACGCAACAATATTGCTCGTCCCGGCTTGTGTGTTACACGATAGCCAAATCAGAGCAACCCTGAGTTTACGCTTGCTCCAAGCGTACCTGAGAGTGACCCCGACGTCACATAAAAATTTTGGAGGCCCCGGAGGGATTAAATTGTTGCAAAGAAAACTGTTAGGGTTTTCCTTTCTTAAATTATATCAGTGATCAGTTAGAGTAAAAGAAAATTAAGAATAGATACTACTTAAAGTATTTTATTGAATTTGAAATCTGTGAAGAATAAAATAAAGTAATAAAATTTTTTTTTTTGAATAAGAATACAAATTTATTAGTCAGAAAATCACTGATTTAATTGAGAAAATAGAAAATAAGTTTTGTGTTAAACAAGGAGATAGGTTAAATTGAAAGTGAAAATTAATTGGAGTTTATTTGGATTGAACTTAGGAAAATTTTGGGAAAATTAATGGGAATTTATTTTGTAATAAAGAATAGTGAAATAATTTAGAAAATATTGAAATTTGAATGAGTAAATTAATAGAAGAGTTAGAGAAAAATAAAGAAAATTAAGTTGTTTAAGAAAAGAGTTTGAAAAATATTTGAAATTTGAAAAAATTTTCAGAGAAGAATCATTTTTTATGAAAGTAAAATTATAAATCAGAATAGAAAATTCGTCCAAAGAAAAGTCTTCTTTTGTGCCTTGAAGAGAGAAATAAGAATAAATGCTTATTATAGAAAAAAGAGGGTTTTGAATTTATGTTTTGTTCTAAAAATTGTATTTAAAAATAAAAAGGTTAATTTAGAAAGATTGAAAATAACATACAGGAAAATTTTTTGAGATAATATTACGAATCTTGTCTGAGTCGGAAAGAAATACATTAGCAATAAAAATTAATTAGAGAAATTAGAAATCTTGCGGAAGAAAACTTAAAAATAAATAAATAAATAAAACTCGGAGTAAAAATAAAAGAGTATTGTGTTTAAAAGAAATTTAGGAAATCTTGCTGAGAAAAATAATATAAAAGTAGAAATTTTGAAATAAATAATTTTGCAAACTAGAAAAATTTAAATAAGAAAATTGCCTGTTATAAGTAAAATAAATAATTTTAAAAACAAATAGTATCAAAGAATGAAAGGTTTAATTAAGAAAGTTTAAGTAAAAATAAAGATAAATATCTTTCTGTAGGAATCAAAATTTATATCTAAGAAATGAATTGCCGCAATATATCTGTAAAAATAAAATTTTAATAAAACGTTCACATACAGTTTTCATAATTCTACAAACGAATAAGTTTTAATAAAATTTCGTTGTTTAGATAAATAAGATTTTTGGTCTTTCTTTTAGTTGTAATGCCACCGTTCGTAAGTTTTAATACTTTTTCTAACGAAGTAGTCGACACGGTAGATGAATTAATCGAAGATATTACACATTTAAAGGACAGTCAAATATCCGTAATTGATAGGGTTAATAATCATAGTTCCGATATCACAAGAATAAATAATAACGGTCGTAGTCTTAGCGCACGTGTCGCGAAACTTGAATTAGAAAATAAGCATAGAATTGAACAGATAGCTAGTTTGGGAAATATTTGTGTAGACTTAATAAAAACAAATACTGCCCTAAAGAAACAAGTTAAAAATCTTAGGAAGCAAGTAAAAATTAATAACAAATTAATTAATAGGAATACGATTTCAAAAAGGGCTTTAGCAAATAAAGTAGATAAATTAGCAAAGTCATTTGAAAATTTACAATTATAAGTAAAATAATTCGCGATAATCCTTAGTTTATACACAGAAATAGATAAGGTTTTATTACGATAAATTAGATTGAGATTTCTAGTAAAAGTATGAAGTTCAGACTTTTTTTAAAATCATTCTAATTATTGAAATATAGTATTAATATAAGTTTGGTGTCTTTGTTTCGATATTGTTCTAGTGGAACTAGGATATAGAACAACTAGAAAACGGCTAACTAAAACACAACGAAGAGCTCTCGGGAGAGAGATTCGAAAACACGAGTTAGGATTGCCAAAGGACAAGTATGAAAATGGATTAAAAGAGATATCTAAGCAGAATAAAATAGAGTTAGCTCGTCCGATAGAGATTTGGTCAACACCAAAAGACGAGGTACAGGGTCCACCCAAACAATCTGCACCTTCATCAAGTAACTCGCCTACAACATTAGAAGAAAAGGTCGCCCAATTTCGAAGATGTTTATGTCGACATTTTGTTATCCCGGAAAAGTGTGTTCGTTGTCAACAAACATTTAGGAGGGAATACAAAATACCGTTTTGCGAAAATCAAAAATTAAAAAAAAAGCATAATATTAAAGACGCCGTTATTAAAATTGCAAAAAGTGACGAAAAACTTAAAATACTGAAGGATGGTACAAAAGTAAACCCGGAGGTTTACGAAGTTTTACAAAGATCCTTGCGCGCGATTAAAAAAATTAAGATACAAAAGAAATCTTCAGAGCCTCCTTCTATCCCTAAAGCTCTTTTGAGTCCGCCTTTACCACTTATAACAAAAAAGAATGTAAATTGTAAGGCTTCTCCCAATTTATCCTCTGCTAGTGAGCCGATATCTAGAATAGACAAATTTTTCGGATTAATAAAAGATTATAAGAATTCCTTAATTAAGCTGTAATTACTTAACAATTTGTCAACATAAAATTATGTAAAAATATATAAGTACTTGTAATATTTAGCAAAATAAAACACCAAATAAATTTATACCTTCTAGTACAAATTTCATTTTTTTTTCTCTTCTCCCTTTGTCTGACATATATAAATGCATATTTAAGTATATAAGCTATATAAGTATATTTATTAATGAGCGAAAGCAAGGATAAGCGACTTACACGCAGCCAGTCGAGAACCTCGAGTGTCAGCTGGACAATTAGTAAAGTTGGCGGAAATCTAAAGCGATCAACAGAATCACTCCCTGACTTAAATGATATTCAAGACAGTCCTGCTTTAGATCCAGATTTTAATCGAAACAGATCTTTACACCAAGTCGAAACTGCGTCCACTTCACATACCTTAAACGACTCTATTATTGATTTACCGATCCCTTTTATTAATTATAACAAAATGCCGCCGAAAATCAATAGCGAAGCAGAAATATACGCCGAAACCAAAGCATTACCAGGACATGTAGTATCGTTAAATGATGCATTAAGTGTAGTACCAACATTTGATGGAAGACCAAACCAATGGACCCAATTTGTAGAAGGATGCAAAGAGGCATTAAGTATAATACCGCCAAACATAGAAGAAAATTTAACCAAACGCTTAAGATCGAAATTAGAAGGAGAAGCACGTGCTACAGTAGTAGGACTAACATTTTCCACTGTAGATGAATTATTAAATCATTTAGCTGACATATTCGGTCCTATCCAAACACTAAATCAATTATTAGGTGAATTAGGCAATGAGTTTCAAAGAAACGAGGAAAAGGTATTAACTTTTGGAAATAGGTTACGACTGTTAAGTAGTAAAATTATTGAAGCCAAAAAGAAAGAAGAGAATCTAGAATCTTTAACGCCTACACAAAAACAGATAATTGAACAAAACATATTTGAATGCTTTAGAAGAGGACTAAAGCCCGAAATTCGGCTAAATTTACCTAGTGACACCACTATCCTGAATGCGCTAAAGAATGCCATAAAAGTCGAAAAAGACCTGGAATTACAATCAACATTGCGAGCACGAGCCTCTAATAATTCTCGTTGTTTCAGATCAATAACCCTCTGTCAAAATTGCAATAAAGAAGGCCACAATGCCCTAAATTGCAATAGTATAATTAGAGAAAGTAAACGATGTAATTTCTGCAAAAAGGTCGGTCATGAAGAAAATTCATGCTTCTCCAAGTTAAGGAATAATATTACAACATGTCAAATTTGCAATAGGAAAGGTCACGTTGCTAGTGATTGTCGAACACATCTCAAATGTCAAATATGCAATAGAAACGGCCATATAGCTGCAGACTGCCGAACTCGAACACAAATAAGAATGATAAATCAGGTTATTTGTCAAATTTGTGATAAACCTGGCCACTCAGCGAAAGAGTGTCGCAAAAACTTAAGCATCAACCGTGATACAGAAGTTATTTGCCAAGTTTGTCGCAAGTCAGGCCATTCAGCAAAAGAATGCTATAATAGTAATAGTGTTACTCCAAACACTAACTGTTTTTATTGCAAGCAACCAGGCCATTATATCGCTAATTGTCCAAAAAGACAACCATATCGCCATCAGTTTCAGGGAAACGGGCAGCAGTCCTCTCATCAGAGCGCGATGCAGAGGACCAATTCGAATCAAGCGCATCAATTACAAGAGACGGAAGTATCGCTCAGTCTTATACCGTAACAAATGAACCAAAAATTTCAGCCAAAGTCCCAATAATTAACGCAAACTTCTTAGGTGATATTAAATTTCAAATTATGATTGATACAGGCTCAGAAGCTAATATAATGAAAATAGGAATGATTCAAAGTTACACAGAACATATAAATAGTACTAGATGCAAACAATTAAAGGGAATAGGGTCAGAGGTCTTTATCACATTAGGAACAATTACACTATCAATATTTGGTTTACCGACGGAATTTCAATTAGTACCAGATGATTTTCCAATACCTTGTGAAGTAGTTTTAGGGGCTACATATTTTTCAGAAAGCAATTCTGTAATAAATTTCGCAACACGACAATTTATTGTAGGAGATCATGTCATACGATTTCAAGAAAATAATGTTCAATGTAGCAATTTTTGTTATTTACATAGTACAGAAGGAATAGAAGAAGTTAGTATAAATGCAATACAAAAGATTTCTCCAAAAGTCAAAGTTTTAAATCCAGCAACTAGTACCAAAGAATATTTCCTAATAGACACCGGGTCCGAAGTCAATCTAATAAAGAAACGTCTTCTGTCACCTGGAAACGAAATTGATAACACGCAAAAAACACAAGTCCGAGGAATAGGAAAAGAAATAATATCAACTCTTGGTACAACCGAAATAAGGATATTTGACACTTACACTATCTTTCATGTAGTCGATGATGCTTTTGGAATGACTTACGAAGGAATATTAGGCGCTTTATTTCTCGAAGAAGCTAAAGCCATCATAGACTTTGGATTTAATAATTTTAGAGGAGAAAACTTTGTTGTACCTCTATTATTAGAACGAGATCTCGGAAAAATCATGCCAAGACCACAAGTCAATAAAGTGCAGCTTAGTCCTGATGAGTTTGACAGAATATTAAACGAATTGATACCCTTAGATTTTGGAGTACCGTTTAATTCGGCCGTCAGACACGTTTATAGTATTGCACAAGACAGCGTTAACGAAGAATTAGATATAGAAGATGTAGATAATGATTTAGGGATAGCCGACGTAATCTTAGATGAAACCAACGAAGATAGTAATAAAAACATAGAAGATTATTTAGATTTAGGTCACCTGAACGATACTGAAAAATGTTACATTGTTAGTCTCATTAAGGAAGTACGAGATGTGTTCTATCTTCCTAGCGACAAGTTACCGGGAACCGATCTTGTCTTGCATGAGATAAGAACAATCGATGATGTACCAGTAAATAGTAGACAGTATCAATTTCCTCACGCGATGAAGGATAAGATTAACTATCATGTCGAAAAATTACTAAAAGCTGGTATAATACAAGAATCTACTTCACCATACAACATCCCCATATGGATCGTACCTAAGGCAACAGACAGTAATGGAAGAATGGTGTTGGACATGAGAGGATTGAACGAAAAAACAATCGCTGATTCGTATCCAATACCTAACATTACACAAATTTTTGACCAAGTAGGAGGTGCTAGATTCTATTCCGTACTTGATCTCGCCATGGGATTTTACCAAATCAAGATGCACCCAAAAGATGCGCATAAAACGGCTTTCAGTACTCCTTTCGGTCACTATGAGTTTGTGCGTATGCCATTCGGATTGAAGAATGCACCCGCGACTTTTCAACGTTTAATGGATACGTTGCTCCGCGGACTTCAAGGGTTAGATCTGTTCGTGTATTTAGACGATATAGTTATATATGCAAATACACTTGAAGAACATGATCGCAAATTCCGAATGTTAGTAGAAAGATTACGAAAAGCAGGATTGAAATTGCAGATTGGAAAATGCAAATTTTTAATGCGACGAGTTAATTACTTAGGTCATATAATAAGTGAAAATGGTCTAGAACCAGATCCGAAAAAAATTGAAGCAGTTAAGGAATTCCCAAGACCAAAGTCGGTTAAAGCTGTACGTCAATTTTTAGGGTTATGTGGCTATTATCGTAGATTCATTAAAGATTTTGCGAAAATTGCTAAACCTTTGACCAGACTTTTGCAAAAAGATACGGTGTTTGAATGGACAGATAAAATCGAAAGTTCATTTTGTGAACTTAAAGAGTTGCTGTGTAGCGCTCCATTATTACAATTCCCAAATCTTGATAAAGATTACATAATCCGTACGGATGCCTCTGGAATTGCAATAGCAGGAATACTTTCACAAGGCACTATTGGATCAGACCAACCTATCGCATACACCTCTCGAGTACTACGTGGTCCGGAGTTGAATTACGAGGTTTACGAAAAAGAAGCACTCGCAATTATTCACAGTATCAAAGCATTCAAATCATATGTCTTCGGAAGGAAAATCACCATTATTACTGATCACCAACCTTTAGTTTGGTTTAAGTCAGCCGACCTCAATACCAGGGTTTTGAAATGGCGTCTCCAAATTTCTGAATATGACTATGAGATAATTTATCGCCCAGGTAAAGCCAATGCGACAGCCGATGCATTATCTCGGAATCCGATAGAACCAATTAATGTAAAACATATACGTCAGAATGATAGAGAAATTAAAAATCTAGTTTACTCTTATATCAGCAAACAGACAAGTGAAGAGGTTCAATTCTTAATTGATTCTACTTCCACTACCAATATCATTAAATCCTGTTGTGTACCGGACGATATACCTATCCAAATGTCCAATATCTTACCCATGCAGAGTATTTTTGCTGAAGATGATTACCAAGAATGTGGATTTGTCAAGTTAACAATAGCCGGGAATGAAATAGTATTTTATGTTGTTGCAAATTGTCAAATGCCATATCACGGAATCATAGGTAAAAATTTTTTATACAACACCAGTACGAAGATAAACTATAATAACAATAGCATAAACGAAAGTAACGCAATAAAACCTGTTGTTAGTGATAGTAACATGAAAAAATATAGAAAAATTTATAATTTATATACGCCACTCGTTGATGAGGAACCTCCTTTATTGAATATATATAATCCAAAATACGGATGGACACAGTATATGATTAATAGTTTATCTGAACAGAGTCTAATAAAGGAAAAGTATGCTTTAGGAATTCGTGATGAGACCGATCAAATTGACTTAATAGATATTAATGGTTTAACCTATAGAACTTTAGGATCAATAACACTGAAATTATTTGAGATATCAATGAAATTCCGTATTGTACAAAATGACTTTCCTGTAAATTGCGAAGGTATAATAGGATCTGATTTCCTTTTTTCTAGTAAAGCAAGTGTTAATTTTGACACAAAGACAATAAAAATAGGAGACACTTACATTCCTTTTAGAAGACGGAAAATACCAACACAAGAAAATAATAGTTACATATCTGTAATCACCGAAGCAGACAAAACTCATCAAATACCCGAAATAAATGTAGTTACTAGAAGGCAAAGGCAACGATTGGAACAGTCATCTGATCCTTTGATAGTTCAAAAGGAAACTGAAGAAATCAAACCAATAAAACGTCCACGCGGACGACCCCGGAAAAGTCCTATTAATAATGATAATAAAAATATTATCCCACACCCAAGAACACCTCCCGTAGAGAAGTTGCCTATACCTGAATCTGTCGAAGTTGTTTCAAAACGTTACCCCGAAAGAACTCGAAATGAGATAGTTGATTACGTAGAAAGTGATCTAGACGATAGTGAACTTGAAGGTGAGGCACGAGTTATACCCAAAATACCTGTGCAACCCAATCAGAATCTACCTCACAATATACAAGATCCCGATTCCGAAGAGGACTCAATGAATAATAGTTCGGATGAGTCCGTAAATAACAACAACGATACCGCTAATATAGTTAAGGTTAAAGAAGCCATACATGTGCGCAACGACAATGTTGCTTATTTTATAAGCAGCAATGGACAACCTTGTGATGAAGGCGCTCGAAAATTAATAGAAAATAAGAAAATTAATACTAAGGTAATCTTACAAGTGGGTGAAGTCTCAAAAGAAAAGAAGAAGAAGAATTATCATCAATTTGGACTCTGCATACGAGGAGACCGCCCAGAATCGTTAACTTATATTAAGGATTATATACATATTACTTTAAAAATATTAAGAGACTTACTAATTAATACTAATCAAACTGAAGTCTGTATTGCTCAGAGTAAACATGTAGAAAATTTAAGTTGGATAGAAATAGAGTATTTATTAGATAGTGTCTTTAGAAATAGTGGAATAAAATTAATAATTTGTACAGATAAGTTAAAGTATGTACCCTTAGAACAACGCGACGGAATCTTTTATGAATTCCATAAATCCCCAATTGGAGGACATCGTGGCGTTTCAAAAACCTTTCACCGGATTAGACAAGAATATTATTGGGAAAATCTAAAAGACGATATACAAAGGCGAATCCAACAGTGTCTAGAATGTCAATTAAAGAAATTAACTCGTTTACAAACCAAACAACCTATGATAATAACTGATACATGTGCTACAGTGTTTGATAAAATTGCTATGGATATTGTAGGCCCTCTAAAAAGAACAATAAAAGGAAACGAATACATTTTAACCTTACAGGATCAATTAAGTAAATTTTGTCTAGCTGTCCCATTAGCAGACACCTTATCATCAACAATAGCGGATGCATTTCTTAAGAAATTCATTTGTGTTTTTGGATGTCCGAAAGCTGTGCTTACTGATCAAGGCAGAAATTTTTTGAGTTCGCTAATGACGCGTATTTCCAAGCGATTCAAAATAAAGAAATTAAAAACCACAGCATTCATGCCTCAGTCGAACGGTTCCCTAGAAAGATCTCATCACGTGTTAATTGAGTACTTAAAGCAATACACCGATCTTGACAACGATTGGGATGATTGGCTCGACCTAGCTATCCTAAACTACAATACCTGTGTACAAGAAAGTACCAAACATACGCCGTATGAAGTTGTATTTGGCCGCTTAGCTCGAATGCCCTCAAATAATCCCCTTCGTGAAAGCGATACGTTACCTACATATAAAGGATATATAATAGATTTAGTTGCGCGTTTATGTAGTATACGAAAATTAGCTTACGAAAATTTAGTTAGCTCTAAAGAAAAATCAAAAAAATATTACGATAGACATATAAATCCAAAAGACTTTAGTTTAGGTGATTACGTTTTCTTAAAATCCGGACCTAAACCGGGGAAATTCGGGGATCATTACTCAGGGCCTTATAAAATAGTTGGTATTCTTCCAAAACATAATGTAAAAATAGAGACTAAAAAGGGCACAAAAATAGTTCATTCAAATAGACTCCGAATTTCACATATAAACAAATCAACCAAAGAAAATAAGCCGAAATAGAAAAAGGGGTAGAGAGGAAAAATATAATATAATATAAAATAAAATGAGATAAATCATAAAACAAAATATATATATATTATGAAACAAACAAAAGATCAAAAGGAACATATAATGAAATATTTTCTGATTACAGAACCGAAAACATGATGCATTCTTCTCTGTTATCACTAATATTTTTAACAATAACTAATCCAGTTACAGCCATCATAGGATACGACTGCGGAGCAAGATCTCTTAATATAACCACTATATCTTTATTAAGTGTGGAAGAATGTGAAATGCCTTCTACAAAAATAAACGCAACAAGAAAGTACATTCAATTGTTACAGTTAAATAACTATGAAACTGCTCAAGTGATTCAATGTAAAGTCCAAGTAGACCGAACTGTTTATTATTGTGGAATGCATTCACATAATTCCATAATAGAGAATGGCGCAATAGAATATTTAATGGATGTAAGCCAACAAACGTGTTATGATTTACACAAAAGCGGTACATTTTATTTTGACAATTCACATGTATTTCGAGATATTAAAGTTAATCAAACCACGGTTAGACCCGCTATACTTGCAGGAAGTGTAGATCATAATGGAGAATGTACCTATGGTAGTTATTCCGATGCTTATGGAAGCTGGAATTCCGTAGTTGTCCAAGCTAAAATAAAAGTAACTTTACAAGGAATACACCGCTTCGGTCGATTTAGATAATAACCAAATAATATTACGTAGTGGCGTTAGATGTATTTTAGGTAGTGAACATTGTGTAGATTCTGAAGGAGGATACACTTTTT
>NW_026707165.1:0-27338 GCF_024137745.1 Phymastichus coffea
GGGGGTATTAAAGAATTGACTCTTTCCTTAAGCAGCTCAGTAGTAGCTTTCTATCGCAATGGAGTACGTAGTGGATATGCAAGGCTTCATGATGCCTGGCAAAACTTATGCCGTGAAAGAGTTAGCGATACTCCCACTAAACTACAACGAAGAACCGCTCGTACGCTTGTTCAAACCTCCCTTTCCATGGCGAAGGCTAACGGAGAAATATAAGCGAGAAAATCTCTGGTTAGAACTCTACTATCATGGATTAACATGGAACTCTGGCGATTATAAATACGAAGAGCATAAATTCATCATCACGGATACACTCAAAGATGCCACAAAAATTTTCGTTTCTGGAGATTTGAAAAAAGAGTGGTTAGAACGATATGGCCTCAAAGTTTTCGATTTGAATGATTGGGGCTATTCGCCTTTCGAAAAATTAAAATCAGTTACCGTGTGCCCTAATCATAACGGCAAATACGTAACGACATGTGCACATCAAAACGTTAAAATAATGAAAAAGTTTTATATTGATGGCTGTTGTATGGATTGGGAAGAGAGCGATGAAGTCGTTGAAGGATTTCTATAGTGATTTTGTTTTTAAGTAAATACTTTGTAGAATAATATGTATTTTTTTTTTAAGAACATGTAGAATAAGATATATTTTTTATCAATAAAAAAATTTTGTTTCAATTGATACAAAAAAATATTCTTTTATTTTTTATTAAACCATCCAACAAAAAAAAAAAGCGAAATTCTTCGCTGACCTCTGACGATGACAGCAGCAGCAGCAGCAGCAGCAGTTCATCTTTTTTATAATAAATTTTGTATTTTTTTATCAACAAAAAAAAATTTATACAACATAGAATTTAGACAAAAAAATGTTTATTTATTAGTTGAGGTGGTGTACAATGATGACATGTATAAATATGATTATTTCTTCTTTTCGTTATTGAACTGCTGATAGCCTTTTTGTCCAGGAAAATTTTTAGTATTGCTCGAAAATTTGGAAATACTTTGTTTCCATGTCGATGATTCTTTGTTCTTCTTTTCGTCCGGGTCTTCCTGTGGAAGACGAGAGTACTTTACTTTAGAGTAGCGATCCATTTTATTGGAATGCTGGTTGATGAAAGATTCGATAATTCTTACACTGTGCTATTTATAGTAGCTTACAACCACGAAGTCTACAAATAAAAGAAAGTAAGCAGGTACTTGCACGTTTTTTTTCTATTAAAACCATCTTCGGTAGATGAGACACGCATGCACGCACACACCGCGCGCCCGCGCGCCACACATCGAACATAAAAAATTATTATTCGTTATATACCAATTATAATAAATATTTATTAAAATTTATTATCATTTGTATGTATTAGCGCTTGGGGCCCTCCCCAGCAGCAGCAGCAGCAGCCGCCGGCGCCGCCGCCCCCCCCCCCCCCCACATATCAATCGCGTGTGTAGCCAGTATACACAATACGGTATTGCCCGTGGTAACAGTGGCTGTAGCTCTAGCGGTAGAGCATCGGCCTGCGGATCCGGAGGACGCGCGTTCGATCCCCCGATCCGTCCGTTTTTTTTTTCAGATAAATCTAAAAATTTTTAACACACGCGCGCACACGCGCGCACACACACACACACACACACACACACACACACACACACACAATAAAACAATCAAAACGCGTAACACAGAACACGCGCGTAGTGCATAGGAATCAAATCAGTGGGAGAGGGGGAAATGCAGAGAACGCACCGCCACATCAGATCAAGCCACATCAGATCAACTCAGTAGGGGAGGGGGAGTGCGTAGAACGCACCGGTATACGCCACATCAGATCAACTCAGTAGGGGGAGGGGGGGAGTGCGTAGAACGCACCGGTTATACGCCACATCAGATCAACTCAGTTAGGGGAGGGGGAGTGCGTAGAACGCATCGGTATAACTCAGTAGGAGGGGGGGGGGGGGGTGAATCGACAGTGCACGGGCCGATCGGGAGGGGGGGGGGGGATGAGGTGAATATGCACACACACCTCAACTCACCACGCTTCAACTCAGTGAGCTAGTACCCCTCTGAGTTGATGCCCCTCTAGTTTACCCTACTCGCAACCAACGATGCTGACGGAAAGTGCGAACGCAACTAAAAAGACGAAATACGAGGTGGAAATGAATGGCGTACGACAAAGCCGGTCGTGCGGCATGCGGAATAATTATGAACATTTTTGAATCTAATAATGGCTTTGGTTGGTACGTGCACATAAGCTAGAAGCATGTGGATGGAGTTGTAGTCTATTTATCAACAATAAACTAAGCAATCGGCTTATACGGCTCAAAGAAAATTATTCCATTTTAATAAAAGTTCATCTGACAGTATGGTTCTAAGTTCGAAGAATTGATTTTAAGGATGGAGCAGTTGAAAGTGAAATCTGATGACTCATCGCTTATGATGAAGCGGGCTCGAACGGACGATCAACAAATCTAACGAATTTGATTAGTGCTTTGACTTCTGACGAGGTGCATCGGCAGAAGCGCGCAGATAAATGTGAGAAAATGGTCACTTTATTTGTAAGTAACACTCATGGAAAAAGTGAGCACAACAATTCTTCTTATCACGATAAGAGGAATGATCATAAAAATAATTCAAGAAAGCTAAATCCGTCGAAAGAAAACGCAAGCGCATAAAAGAAACCAAACATAGCTGCAATGCCACAAGTGTCAAGACATTTCTAGAAAAGACATTACCATTAAGTATATGATCATTTCTATGATCATTTCCAGAATGAATGTCCGAGTTCGTCGAAGCATGAGAGTTTGAAAGCTCTGAGAGATATTCGATATGACGAAGTTTTTGTTTGTGAAATATTATTTTGCGGAACTTAAGATTGTTAGATTGCAAACTGAGGTGCAACGGATCAACGTGACTAATAATCATGAATATTGTTCTTTGTTCGAAAAATTCAAGGTGCCAAGTAAAATTAACATCGGCAACAACAACGCGATGGATACTTTTGACAAAGACTCGATTAAATATGACGCTCGTGAAAATTGGATTTTATGTGCAATGAAAAAATGTTTTGTACGTGCCTAACGCACGCGGTGCTTTCAATAATTACTATGACGAAGAAACCTTCGTCTCAACAAAGATAGGTTGTGGGTTTGTTCGAAATGGTGTCGTCAAGGAACAAGAAGTTCGTAAAGACCGTTTCCGCAAGTTGTTGATTAGAGCGAAAGTGCCAGAAAAATCATGCATTCGTGAGGTCAATAGTACTGCAGATCTGGCATGAAATGCTTGGATCATCAAAATAAAGTTCATGTGAAATAGTTGCCAAGGAAGTATGGTATTGATTTCATCAATGATGATTTTTTTCTACGGATATGTGCGGAAAGTAAGCAACATAGCCAAACTTTTTACGAGCGCACGCAACGTATTAAAAAGCCTGGCGAAATTATGCACGCTAATTTTCGTAGTTTCGCTGGGAAGAGTAAAATATATTTAATGCTTAACGTGTGATTATTCACTGCGAATAATCTACTTCTTGAAAGAAAAATTAGAAATAGCTGGAAAAATTGAAAAAGCGATTCAATTTGTGAAAATACTAGATATCCACCTGGTACGTATTTGCGGGTTAGACGCTTCCGGGTAAATTGTCATCTTGTCTTTTCATTATTCTCTTGTTGCTGTTACCACTTTTAATTTATCAATGATAATCGATGAAGGGACAAGGTATGAATATAACAATATAGAGCAAGGCGATTAACATACTCATAAACGCGGTACCGAAACGAATGTAAACGTGGGTCATAGCTCGCACTATTGCAGGCGCCATTTGGACGCCTAGACATTGTCCAACCTCAGTGAAGAAACCAACAAAGGAAAATAATCGCAATCGGCCCTTTGCAGGGCCAAACGATTGACTCTTTTCAGAGTCATAACGGGTCCTTTTTATGACCGCAAAAAATTTAGAATGCAGTCTTTCACTATTTACGTTTCTCAAACTCAAAAAATATAGTTTATGAACGACATTAAATAAAAATGATAAGTACCAGAATAAATCCAAAATCCAGAATAAATTTTAATAAAACTATATTATTTCATCAAGGAGGTATCCTTGTAAAAATTGAGGGGTTGGTAAGCGAAGCGAGCAAATGGCACCCCTTAGTATATGGGTGATTCTTGGCTATTTCGATGGGCTCAAAGACACTAGGTTATTGATTTTTTTTAGATTTTTTACAATGATTGTATACATTGAAGTAATTTTTTCCTATATTTTCTTCTTGAAATATTAATGATATATCAAAAGTTATTTAGAAAATCTATTTTTTTTAAATAAATAAAGATATCGAAGTTAACCTTTTTTAATAATATGTGAAACATCTGAAGCTTTCTGAGTAATTATAATAATAAATAATAATTCTTTTCAAAAGTTATTAACTTTTATTTGAAACAATTATTGCTAATAACTCAAAAAGTAGTTATTTTTATTTTTATATCAATATATTTCGGAGGATTTCTTCTGTAGAAATTAGTCATAAAATCCAAGTGTCTGACATATTGGAAGGTGTGGCACCAATGAAAAGAAGATGCTTAGGCGCACGCAAACTCGTGACGCTTTGCAGTAAGAGGCCTCTCAATTTTCTCTTGGGCCTTTGGTCGACTAAACTCGACAAAACTGTTACTGTAATGACTTTTCTATATATTTAAAAGTTATTTTCTCTCAGACTCGTATTCAATTTCGTGAAAAAAGAATATTTTTATAATGTGAATATAATAAATAAATGATATTATTTTCTCTCTGTGTTTATTCGAGCTTGAGACCAACGGTTATTAAATAGCGGTTCTTATTATTATCTGGAGATAATATATTTCAATCGCTGTTGGTGTCATTACTTAACAGTATATATCATTTCAATCGTTTATGGAATGGTGTCAATACCTCAATATCTTTATCATAATATATCATCTTTATCATTAGTACAATAATGCTAATATTTCGATAAAATATATATCATTTGGATCGTTTGTACAATGGTATCTGTACTTTGACATATGAATAAATTGTTCATTCAATCCATTTTTTCAAATTTTTATATTAATTGTTTCATTTTCATCTCCATTTTGTTTAACATCTGCATGTCACTTATTAATGTATATATGATTAATTTTATTTTTCGATAAAAAATGTGAAATTGTTTATGTTACTGTTTTAATGTTTGAAAAATGTTTCTATTATCTTTACTTTACATTGTTGATGTAATATTTTCTAACATGGTTAAAGAATTATTCCAATAATAGATGGAATTCAATTAAAAATCCTTACGTTAAAATTTTATGAATTTTTTAAAATTACGACAATTTTATGGAACTTCTAATCAATCGTTATATATTTTATTTTTATCAAAACTGTAATTTTACAAATGATTAAAGACATGCTTGTAGACGTCTACATTCTTTGGTATGGCTCTAAGTTTGATGTATTGTCGATTGTGTCAGTCCAGTTTGTAAGTAAATTGTTATTGTTATTATCATTATTATTATTTGAAGAAGTTCATATGTGTTGATATTAATTTTTTTACTATCATTCGTTGTTCCGTTGTCACATGATGTATTGGTGTGCGGTGTGATAGAGTGAGTGTTGGGCGGCGCCACTTTCACGCAGAGCCCCCCGCGTTTTTGTTCGGCAAGAAAAAACTTGACTATGGGACAGTACAGATCGATCTGTGATCCAGCGCTCATCGTAAGTAAAAAAAAAAGGGTCATATCGTATTGATTTATCATCAAATCAATACATTATCTATCTTATAGGTGTCTGCATCGTATTCACAGACAAAACTAACTTTTGGTCTCCTCATCACCAAAAAATAAATCATAAATCTAATTTCTCTGTGCGACTCGTCAGTGTGCAAGGTATGTGTGCAGTGGCAAGGTTTCGATACATTGTTTAGTGAATTATCGTTTTGTAAGTGCGTGATCCTTTGTGCTACGTCAATTCTTGTATCGTTTAATAAATGGATTTTTTATGCCGGTCATGGCTTTTTTTTTCCATAAGTGTTAGTCGATTTATTTTCTTTGCAAACTTAAATCAGAAAATCAAAAAATCAAACAGATCATAATAAAATCCAAATAATTATAAAATAAAAGCAAACCAAATAAATTAATAATTCAGTAAATAATATTGCTGACATACCATATAAGGTATGTTAGATTGATTCGAATCAAAACATTCGTTGTTTAAATAGTTTTTTTTGGACTGAGTTATTCAGCTACTTTCAGTCTGGTAAAAAACTTGATCTATCAGAAAAAATTTATTTATGTTCAGTAAATAAAAATGTAGAACGCTGCAGACAGTCACTAAGTACCAGTACGTATTAGTCTTGGTTCCTTACAGTCATTACCATATAGACTTACATTCCCTACAACTTTTATAATCGCGGGAGAGAAGTTCTTATAACATGAGAAAAGTTCTTATAACATAACAAACATGAAAATCTCATATTTCTGAAAATTTTTACAATTTTCTCTTCTCTTCTAGACAACAACTTGAAGATTATAAGATCATCATTGTAGCGTGTATCGTCAATCATTTTATCTCTTTTCAGCTGTTTCCCATATAAATCAAATTGATTCATGATTGTAGATCTTGATTCGATTATTATATCTCAATATCAATCAGTTGATAATGATTGCTCGATTACCGCAAGCATTGCCGAGTAGATTACGACTAGTTCAATAACAATAAAGGGATCACGAGTAAGGGATCTAATCAAAAGTGATCCCGAACATTATATCAGCACTTTATTGCAGCAGCAGCTCGATAAGCTATTACTGCGTCAACTTCCTTAGCTGTACTTATACAAACAGTACTTTAATGCGATAAACGCCGTTGTCTAGTTATTATTCTAATTCGAGGCGACATCGTGTTATAAAAATGTACTTAACCTTTCTTGAACATCCTATCTACGTATTATGAGTTTTCATCAAAGCTGTTTGATTATTAATAATCTAATACATCTAATTCCAAGCGGTTATCCGTTTACGTAGAACTTAATATTTATAGTTTGATGAAAAAATCGAGAATCCCTTCAATATTGTTCTTCATGCCCATTCGAGTCAGTATCTATATACCTTTTCAGTGTTATTTTTTCCTGCGGTCACATCGCAATCTTCTCATCTTTTTAGTGGATCATAGATGTACAAACCCTTAAAGACGTAAAATGCTTGAAACCTTATTAAAAATAGTACCTAATAATCATGTGCAACATAATGTTATAGCACCTTGTCTAAAGATAACTAATTAAAATATTCAGAATTGTTGTCTGCTTTGGTAATCGGTGATTCACTTTTTTTTTCTATACAAATCAACTATAAGTACTCGGAATGACGACCGTCTTCTATTCCCAGAGGATCGCTTAAAGCTAATTAAGAGCCGGCGAGCTAATACAGATAAATCTTTCAGAAGCATAGAAAAATGTAGGTATTTATCTACACTGGTAGTTAGTGTTTAATTACAAAGGCTTTTTGCGCCTAAAAAATGTCGATTTTATGATTTTATGACAATACAAAATATTTTTTCTCATAAATTTGAAGATTTTCCACGCCTTCTAAAATTGTTTTAGTCGTTTGACTGCGTTTACGCAAAGTGGTAAGAGTGGTAAGCACCTCGATGAATACCTCGATGAAGGTGTACATTAAAACTAAATAGCATCATTAATCAGGAATTCCACTTAACGTTGATTAGATAATGACAGTTATATATAAAAATATGTATGCAGCAAATGTTTTTAAACAGAAACTGTAAATTTTGTAAATTCTGACATTTCCTTCATTACCAATTATGAATCGGCAATATATCGATAAGTTGACGTGAAAGATTTTTATCGAGAGTATTGAGAATATAATATAGAAATATTAATATATTATTAATATAATTATTAATATAAATATAATATAATATTAGAATCATTAATATAATTATTAATATAAATATAATATAATATTAGAATCATTAATATAATTATTAATAGAAGAATATATATTGCCAATAGTTGATTGGATTCTGGCTCATTAAATTAATATTGACAGTATTTTGCTGATCTACCTCAAGATAAGTTTTGGTAATAGTTTTGATGCAATTACATATTAGGAGTATATCTCGAATATGTCTCCAATAGTTTGACCTCCCCTGCATCTCTTAAATATATGTACTTAAAGCTTTTAATGCAACGGAGCATTTGCTCGCTCTTTCGCATGCCCGAATATCATTTCCACCTCTTTTCTCGATTTTCCTCATTATATGCCCTTGGAGCAATTTTTCGCTGTCCGATGCAGGCATAGCCTGTAATTAATTATAGGGTAAGGCTAACGATCTACACAAAGGCTATTTTCACCACGACAACGATCTTTTATACACTGCCATAATTGAGTGGTCGGTCAATCATCTTCAATTTGTTTCATGCGCATATTTCCTTCGTGATCATTCTTACGGTCATCGGGTTAGTCGTGACATAACAATGCAATGACTAATTTGGAAAACGTAACGTTACAATTTCAAGACACTACGAATTTGATGAATATTGATTAGAATAGATTTTGTAGTAAAATTACAGAAAAAATTACTGATCAAAAATCGTTAATCCTCCGATGCACCAACGTAGCTTTAAATCACACTTATAGTAGCATTTTTTTTACACCTACTATCTATGTTAGTTGTGAGGTAATTAATTTTTTTCTGATAATGCTATTTAACGGTATTTAAATACTATTTCTCGAGTGGATACATGTAAGATAACGTAAATAAAAAAAGACATATATACGAAGAAATATGTAAATAAAGAGGATCATTGTGCTACAAATTTCGATTTTCGGACAATTCAAAATCGTATTTTTTTTAATTGAAGACAATCTGAACTAAAATCGTTCGTATCATTATCATTTTCATAAAGTTTGCTTTCTGTGTATACGTTACACCCTTGATATTAATTCCTAATCACATATCGATCATATGTTGTTGATGCGTTTTCACTTTTGACAAATTACATTAATATCGGCAAGAAAGTGCTGAACAGTATAATTATTGGATAGTCAACACTATATGCAATAATAAAATATAACGATGAAAAGCATGCACCGTTAGAATTGGGAAAGCGCTATTTGAATATTCATACGAAGCGGAGTTAAATTCATGTTCCTTTTGTAGTCTATTGGGATAGACGAGTTAAAAAAAATATCAATAAATTTTTTTTCATACGTTTAATGGCCTTCGAAGAAGTACGTTGATAAGATTTGTTTCCATTCAATTAGAACAATAGTTACTACTCGTTTCAAACTGTAAAATTGGCAGTTGCTAATTTCTTCTGAAGATTGACGATGCTCATATATACGGCTGCTTATTAGATGAAGAAAACAATTAAGTTATCGTTGTAGCTTAAATTAATAAATTGTGTACTGGCATGTATAGCTACCATTTATTCATGCGCATAGCAAACATTTATAACAATGAAAATGTATACTATTGCATCGTGACCTTTCTCTTTTTTGTTTTATATCATTATAATTATTGTTCACTACATTGACACGCATCCACGATCGACTGTCTGATGCGAACTGCGCACTACATCGGAATAATGAGAAGATCGGAACAAAGCTTCGCCCGTGCTTGAGAGCTTCGAAGCACGTAGATCATCGAAGCTTACTAGCAAATTTATACTTTAGTTAGCTGCCTGGACGGGCCAAACAGGCGTTTGAAATAGTCAGGGGTGGCTTGTAGCTGGGAGAGGAAAGGGCTGCATTATTAGTCATACGCTCGTGTACGAGAGGATACTGGAATTGTTGAAGCTCGAGTGAGAGACGGACTATTCAGACTTGGGCACGAAGACGTTGAGAGCGAACAGCAGCCGAGGGCTTTGGGGGCTTTCTCGACGAACGCCCGACGATCGCGCGAATATGTACGGGAGCTAAGGGATAGGACGGATAGCGTTACAGGCACTCTCGCGAAGAAGACGAGCAAGTTTTAGAAGCCCAGAGGAACTGAGCGGAAGCCAGCCGAGCTTGAGTCGATGGAAAGTGGTGCGAGCCGTGCGATAGGACACGTCACTGCTGGCAATCGGTGAGACGAAGCACGTAATAAACCCGCGTCTTATCCTGGCACAAGTAAACTTTTCTAATACAGTGTCGGCCGTGTGACGCTTTCGTCGTAGACCAGGAGACAGGCCGTTGATAGTCGCGTCGAATAGGGCAACGGGCTGATGGCCTGGGCACATTGCTATGCCATGCGCATACCAGAGGTCACGTCATTTATGGAAGCTGCAAAGAGAAGAGGCCCAGGGACGCCACTCTGCGCAGCCCGGAAGAAGCCCTCGGCCTCTCGGCCACTCCGCAAAAGAACCTGCCTCGTCAGTTACCGCTTGAAGGTCTTAGACAAGGCACGAACAAGAGTACCTTTTCAAAACGTCGATTGATTGATTAATTACTTTGGAAGCATGGGCTATAAGCCCAGTTTCATAGCTTGGTTTTGTACTAGTGGTACAATGCGGACGCATACAATCTTAGAAATAATTTGTTTCATCTCATTGCTCTCTTCGTCAAGCTTTCGATTGATCGATCAGAGTAACAACATGGTTCAACAATGCGGCTTCAAACTAATTGCGTCTAGCACTGAAAATTTAAATAACCACATAGAAAGCAAGACAAAAGTACAAGACTCAAGGACGCCTAGAGAGGTCACTCAGTCGTAAGAGGTACGCAGTGCATGGTAGTAACGGAATACAGAGCCAGCAAGCGCCACTTTAGGCATAAATATAAATGGACTAAAAAATCTAAAGCTTCGCTTGTATGTGCATAATACGTATATATGTCGTATGTCACCCAGGTACTGCCTGGAATGTTCAAATAGGCGTTTGTGTATGCAAAGGCCAAGACACCGAAGGGGCGCCCAATAGCAGATAGAGATGACAGTTATGCGCTCGTGCGCGAAGCGACGCTCGAGTTGTTGATAAGAGAGACAGAGAGAAAGAGAGAGAGAGAGAGAGAAAGAGAGAGAGAGAGAGATAAAACTATTCTTGCACACCTTGAGTGAGAAATGCCTTGTTCGTGATCGCAAAGTTGACTACACAGCGCCGGTAGTTCAAAATCGGGTTATTAGGTTGCTGCAATTCCGAAGCTGCATAAAGGTACATTACCTAACTAGTCAGCGTATTCTTCTGTTTCATGTAGGGTTTACACTGGAAAAGCACTCGAAATGAGAATCAGTTTTCCGAGCAGCGCAACTTCTGTTCTTTTTAAAACGCGAGAAAAAATGAGCTCGATTTTGAGCGTGCAGGACAATCGTACTCGCGTCGCTCGGACGTGAACCTCACGCGAGGCAAGAATCTATTTTCTCGCACGAGTTGGCTAATGTAGTGTTACGCGTGTTCATATATAGCAGCGCAGCGTTATCTCGATTGCGTTGCGCTCGCTATACGCAATTTATGATAAATTCCTGTCTGCGCGTTTCTTTTGCTTCCGCGTTACCGTTGCCATGTCGTTCTCTCTCTCTCTCTCTTCTTTTGCCCTCGATGTAGCCTCGATTAAGCCTTCGGCACAATGCCACCTGTGCCACTAGCAAACCCTTCCGACGACTATTACCACTGGACGATCAATCGATCTATAATCCGATCGATAGCACTCTCGGCTCTCTCAGCCTTTCTGCGCGTTCTACTTTTCTACCTGATCACGTGAAAACGCTTTTCTGAATTGGCCTTCGTACCACTGAAACTTTTTAACTACCCCACAATCCTTATACTTATAACATTTCTCAATTGAAATTCCGGGCAGCGAGCAATCCCAAAAGCCGCGTGAGCATTCTTTGCATTCCACCAATTCATTTTCATAATTCATTGCCAATTACTCGTATCGATTTACCCAGACACTATTATCAAGCGACATTCCTGCGCTACTCCGACAAAAGATTTATACGCCTTGCCCCCGCCACCTTTTATATTTCGCAAAGGGATAGTGCGCTCAAAGTTAGTTTACCAACCATGCAGTGAATAAAATTAGTAAATACGTTATTTGTGAAAGCCAAAATAAATACTTCGTTATTAATATAATTATTTATTTTGGCGCGAAGCATAAAACAACCTACCGTCGGATTTATTTTAAGCCTCTTTCCGAGGCAAAAAATGTTAAGCCTCTTTCCTTATTGAAGTGTTTATAGTGTTTTTCAACCATTAACGGATGCTGCAAAAGAACTTTAACACGTCTGAATACTTCGTATTATGAATCCAGTGTAAATGACATTACTATAAATGTCACTCTTTCTTCTTGCCTAATCAGCTGCACAAAAGTAAGAGATGTTTGTACTTTATAGAAGATTGCTGTTAATGCGTTAAAAAGCATTAATGAAACGACCGACATCGTAACTCATCTCTGCAAGCTCTTCGTCCCCCGCATGCATGTATGTACGCTTGGACAAAGATGTCAAGCTTGCCGTTGCGGCGCTCGTATATATGATATATTCGCGAGTGGCCGAATTCATCGAATATTTCTCTGCACGTGCACACGTGCATTAATGCATGAGCGCCGAGTGTTCATGCCATGATGAATACCACTTGTCAATCAAATATCTGTCATAAGGCATGTGCAAATGCTGGCTTTTTCAAATGGGTTATTGTACGTGCAAAAACAAATTCTCACGATTATCATCTAATACTCTAGTGCGAAATATTGTCTATACAGTCAATTTAAAATGATTTATCGATTTGCCTCCTAACAAGCGAGATAAACCTTTTTCGTAGCCTACGAGTCTTCAATTAGTTATACTCGAACTCTGATATAAGTATATATGAAATTAGGTATGCGTTAAAATGCTTTTGTACCGAAGAGTAATTCGAATCATTCTACTCTGAATCTTTGTTTAATATAAAATATGACAATCCATTAAAAAACGTACTAGTTACGATGTCTCTTCGGTGGATTTGTGCTTATGATTTTATAATTTGTTTTTGAATTTCGGTAATGGTCGCCAACATTAAATTCCTCTTTCGTAGCGACAAGCCATGAGTTTGCCAGTATTCTTGTTTTCAGAAGTTTAGCTTTTAACTGTTATGAGCATCTACAGTAAATCATAGTAGGTTCATTTGGCCTTGGTCGAATACAAATTGGCCGGGCAGTCATAAAAAAACCGCAAGTCGTCGTTAAGAACAGATGGGAGAGGCATGCAACATGTTGCCGACATTTTAAAAGATTCAAGTACAAAAGAAAGTTTCGCGCTGCACTTGTTTGAAAATTCAAACACGATGAGGCACAGGCTTCTTAAATCAAATGTTAAAATTACGATTGAAAGTTTTTCTAATTAAATAATTGAGTAAGATCGCCGGAATTGTCCCGACGAAAGTTGCTTTTTACTCTGTGAGTTGCTCTTGGCGAATGAGACTTGCGCAGCGACGGGAGTATTGCGTGGATTTGGGAATTCTCATCGATTTAATTAGCGAGAGTGAAGCACTGAAAACCGAACAAGACAAGAATTTGAGATAGTGAAATAGCTATTTGTTAATGATGTATATGCATGTGCAAGCTTGATATTCGGAAGATGTAAATTGAAGCGCTTGGATTGAAGCGGTAATTACCGTCGGGAAGTTTAGCAAGTCAATCTAAACTGCGAAGGTGTACTTTTCGACTTGGCTCTTTCGTACTGGCTAGTCCCAACTAACTAGGAGGCGGCGACTGAACGTTTAATTAGCTCGCTCTTCGAGAAACCTCTTGTGCGTGTGTATTGTTACAACCTACTTATCATAGCAATGGATAGTTGGTGCTCAGCACTCCAATTTGGTCGTATAGCCTATCAAACGTACGTCTACGTGGCTTTTCACCCGAGATAAAACTTAGGTTCTCATTGCGAGTTGAGCAAATTTGCCTTGGAAATATTTCACGTCAAGGGACGATAAGTTTTTCAATTAAGATTTGCATAAACGGCATACTTTTCGAAGAGTGGAGTTGAAATTACGTCAATGGATGCTTGTCGGGGGAAACAATGACGCGCTTAATCCTTTCAGGCTGGATTCCAAAAGCTGCGGCAAATAAACGGAGAAAGAGATCCGAGCCATATAAACCTTCAGAGCGGTGGGCCACCGTGTAAATATTGTCAAATTCGCGCACGGTTTATGTGCCTATAGCTCATGGACACTGACAACGCGATATAACTCTTGACTAACATTTTGAGCCGGCCGTTGATTTATGCGCTAGAATGATTAATCGCGTTGATACGCAAGTTCCTCGCGGATAATAATTAGTCTTTCAATTTACGCGCATAGAGATGCGACTATGCGAGTCAGGTAAATTTAATGACCAAACTGTTTCAGAGGTGAAATGTTTTGCTGACGGAACACTGTCGCCTATTAAACTTTTGCAGTCTCATTTGCCAAGAGCAATGAATGAAACAAAGGATGAATGGACTACGTTTCTTTGCGTTCATACACCCGCGCGTAAAGAAGCTTTTTTTATATTCGGCATAAAAAGATATATGTGCCGTTCACGACACCTGCGAGAAACACTCGGAGCGTACACGAGCAATCTCAACGCAAACTGCACCTTACGTTTGCGCACATTGTTACGTCCGATGTTTCTGTCGAGATGGAAGCCCGGAGTCCCGGCTTTACGAGCGAACAATATGAGATATCGTCCTCGTCCCTCCTTGGTCAAATCAATCAATCCGAGTTTCCACTCGTTTACGCTGTCCCAAGTTTTTGCGTTTGATGTTTCGTTTGTAGCCCGTCCTCGAGTAGGAGCGCCCCTAGCTTTGCCTCGAACGCCATAAGCGAAACGTGCTATTCAATTATTATGTGGGTCCACTGAGGCAGTTTTGGAAAAGCGCAGCAAATAAAGCGTTAGCGTGCAAAAATTGTAGGAAAAGCTGGAAAAGCTCGACGAGCGCGGCCTCCCAGTGCAATGCCTCTGTACTGGGCTGTAGCGCCCGTCGCAGAGCAGTGCAGCGCTTCTAGGGATCGCTGCAGCTTGGGCCAACGTCATTCCGCGATCCGCGAAGGCGCCGAATGTTCCACGACTGCGGCCTCGGTGCTTCCACGTGTCGCGCGTGCGGCTGTCTGCGATGTCCGCGCCATAGCTAAATAGATTACGACGCCAACTCTTATTCTATTTATTTCCGACGCCCAAATACCAAATAGGCGACCGACATTGTCAAAGGCGCCGCACCTGATATAAGCGCCTCGGTTTGATTCGCAATCGATAGTCAGTTAAGCGGCCTGCGCGCGCGGCGATAATAGCTGTAGACATCTGATTGGGCACCGGTGAAAGCTATTGACTGCGCTCGTCGGCTCGTAATCGAAAGCTTTCCGCCTGGAAAAGAGTAGGCGACAGTGTCATCGGATCCGGCTCGGCGACGACCCGTCAGCCCATTAGGTCTCATCCAAAAGCAAGCTGGCGAAATGAATGTGGGGCAGACGAGCGTCGACCTAATTTGCAAAGACGTCGAGAGATAAGGCCGAGGCCAGTTGCTCCGGCGCGTGGTGCAGGTGCGCGCGCCCGAGTGCGGCAAGCAAGAAAGCGAGAGACAGAAGACGAGGCGGAAGACGAGGCGGAAGACGAGGCGGAAGACGAGGCGGAAGACGAGGCGGAAGACGAGGCGGAAGACGAGGCGGAAGAGGAGGCAGAAGACGAGGCAGAAGACAGGCGGCTGGCTCTGATTGATTGCGCGCTTTCTCCGGCGACGTCGGCTCGCGAGAGGCAAGGGCCAGGGGAGGAACGGTCGGATCGATGGCACGCACAAGCGATCGCTCGGTCGGCAGGCAACTCCGCTGGGAGGCAGGCCGAGTGCGTGCACACGCGCCGCCCCTGAGCGTTCGGCTCGAAGTGCACACGCAGCCGGGCGACAGCGCACACCATTAGCGACCACTGACCTAAATTAAGCAGCCAACGCCAACTCCGTTTCAATCCGGTTAGATTGCGCGACCTTATTTACCTTTGCTTGGCCCATTGTCTCCCGCTCTCTCTCTCTCTCCCTCTCTCTACCCTCTAGCTGTAGCTATCAGCCGCAGCTTTCCATCACCGCTGCTTCGTACACACCAATGAATTTGGTTCAAAACGAAACAAGTCTTTCAATGCTCTTTGTCGACGCGTAGCTCTACACTGCGGCCCAGACCCACTCGACATTAATTCAAAGTCCATGAATTCGCAAAACGCCAAATCCACCGTTTTGTTGGACAATTCGCACATTTCAAACCTTCGACCAACTCCAATGAAGGTACACAAGACAGGAGCGCTGAATGTCTCAGCGATCGACTCGTTTCGATTATGCCAAGTGCATTGTAGCGCATATATTAGTCAATTACATAGGTCAATTAACTGCCGCAGCCTCACCAAGCTTATAATTGAGTCAACATTGGGCATTTGTTGACTCTTCCAGTTATGCGCGTCGCTCGCGTGCGGTTTACAGTCGACGTTACGCCTGTTTGGTTGCTGGAAAACCCTCTACGGTATTCCGCGTCATGATATCCAAATTGGACCAGCTACGTCGTCGCAACGCACTTGCCATGCCTGTCTGCCTAATGTTGCGTACGGAGCAACTGTTGATCATTGCGCTATCCACGCCTGAGCTTGGCTCGATTGTAACCCTTTTCCGACAATCTATCGCCGAATGTGACGGCGATTTCACCGGGTATCGTTTTTATTATTTTCATAAGAATCTTTTGCTCTACTATGAAATTTTATCGTCGTGGATTACCTGTGAGCGTGAACGCAATGCTGTCTCTCATCGTTCGCGCACGTTCTGCACTGAATAATGACTAATCGTCATTCTTTCACGTTCTTTTAGCATGTTTAATTTATTACTAATTCTCTTTACAGTCTTTGTATACAAATATAAGTAAAGCAGAGGATGACTTGTCAGAGTTAACATCAACGCAAATTAGGCCAACTCATATAGACATAAAAAATTTTATTCTTTAGTTGTTACAGTAGTATCATTAATTGATATTATAACAGACCGTTATATAAATTTGATAATTCGCATTTACAAGCTAACAAATAAAAATTTTATGATGCATCTACTTATTGATAACATTTCAGATGAATCTTCATTACGACGAGGGTAAATTTTTCACGGATGAATGACATATTATTTCTGCAAAAATATTTCCAAATAAGTGTTCAGAGTTGTAGTACGTTTTTTAATCACGTATGACTCACGTATTACTCTGCTCATTTCCTAACGATACTTCATAAATCATTCATTTCACTCATAGTTTCAACAAATGCGGAAGAACACTTATTTTTCGTGATGTAACAGTTATACAAATAATAAGTAAATTATCTTACAAGTCTTTTCGTGACTTATGCAAATATTAGATTTAGTTTTATACAATTTCGTTGATGGTAGGGCCACCTTACCATAGTTTTGTAAAAATATCTCTGCAAAGCCACAGGAGCCTATATAAAATACATACATAGGAATTCGTAGTTATAGACATTTTCGTAGATTTCGGTATTCTCCTTCGGTTATGTACTTCTTTTAAATAATCTGACGTAGACTCTCTGCTTTAAGTAATTTCGAAAGAGGGCTGCATTATATATTTATATCAAGTACACATAAATAAGAATAACGAAATCTATGAGTAGTTTCCTATCATATGTTCCAAGATCGTCTTAATTATTAATTTTAAATTCAAATTTATAATTTTTATGTAAACAATGAAACTGCCTCGAGCAGTATTATATACAATATCTATGTAAATTAATTAGCTTAAAATTACATGTCTATAGCTGTTTGAGTCATATTTTGATGATGTACATTAAACATTGGGTCAACATTTATACATTACATATATTGTTCAGTATTGTACAACCAGTCAATGTGAATTAAGTTATTTGCATACTATGAAATAATAAGGTAATGTTTTACTATTGATTATATATATTTTTTTCTATTTCATTTTCATCAAATAAAAATATGTATTTTGGTTTATTGTTGCTGAGTTTTAATCACTACGCTTTTACAAAAGTTTTTATTAGAAAATTTCCATAATCCTTACTGGGATAGTAATTCTGCAATCATTAAAATGATTTACATATATAGACATCTTTATCATAAGTTTATTCGGTGTAAGTTTATTAGTACGAGCATAATAAAAGGAGAGGGCGCACTGTAGTTAGCTGTCGATTACTCTTATTGTATCGAATGAACGAGAGAGTAAGGGGAGAGACTCAAAAGGAATAAGATATAAGAGAAGAATCGCGTAGTTATTAAAAGCGTATCTTTTCAATAAAAAATATTTTCCACATTTAATTCACATAAATACTCTATCAAACCTCTTTACAAGTTATAACAAGGTTAAAGATTTATAAATTTCCATTATCCACCAAATAATTGACTAATAGAGTGGAAGGAATTTGCTTAATACTTTACATTTTCACGGAAAATTATTAAAATTACAATCCACTGTGGATTTCTTCGTTTACTTAAGATAATGGTATCAATGGTACACGAAAAAAGATTTTGAGGAAATAAGAACAATTTGAAAAAATGATTTGCCATTTAGCGATTGATCGCCGATTACAAATATTTATATAGTTCTAGTTCTATTTGTTCTATTCTCCCTATACCTTTCTCAGACTTTTAGGGTACTCACCACCGTTGTGCGAGAGCCATTTATCTCCTCCCCCCCTATAAGACCCCGTAGGTCTTTTTGCTCTTTGTGCTCTCACCCCAGCAAACTCCCGAGAAGCGTCATTCTTTATGTCTACCTGCAAAGAAGAGATTTTGTAATAATTCTAGACAAGTAATCAATTACAATCAAATCATTAATAGTCGTAAGTATTCGGAATCTTCCAAAATATGTTCCAAAATTGAATCTCTTTTGAGAATATAACATTTTGAATATGTTATACTTTTATTTTAATTGTGACGCGTTAATTTATTTGCCAGATTTGAATTTCAAGTGTTGTAAAAGTTTTTGCTGAAGAGATTGAAATTTCGAACATGTTTTGGAAGATTCCGAATACTTACGACTATATAATTAATTATTTCGATTTTTTGTTCAGAATTTTTACAAAATCCCTTTTTTGCCAACAAAATAGACAGTTTAGGTGAGCATGAAGAATGCAAATTGAGAAGGGCCTCCGATATCAAATTTTTGCACTATTTTTGCACCTAGCCGGAATTCGACGCCATGACAATTTGTGAAAAGATTTCACGACATCTAACCTATGCCGAGTATACTTGCAAATGGAAGAATTGTTATAGTATTTTTCTAAAGTAAGCTAAGTTTCTTCGAACAGTGCCATAAATCTGGGGAAATGTCAATGATTTTTCTAAAGCACTTCAGCAATAAAACTAGTCAAAATGAGCAGTTCTAGAGACGATACGTTACCGTTATTTAGCTTGAGATATGATGGAGGAGCTATTGAAAAGCTGAGTGAAATGTAGGCAAAATTGATTGATACCTAGCGGCAAGTTTGCGGGTTGTACCAACTGCCCGCAAGGGTACGCAGGATGGAATCGATTGAAGAAGCGTTATGTCATCGTTCAAAGATAGACGGGCGGTTGTTGCGCTTGGTAGCTGGCTGCGGACCAGCCGGCCAACTGTGATCACCAGTTGAAATTGGATCAAATGCATATTCCGCCGGAACAAACCTGTGTGGACTCGAGAGTGGAGTCGCCGACTGTGCTGGTAGAGCTGCCGAGGGAATTGAAGGCGTTCTTTTTGCGCTGCAGGCAGCAGCACAACCAGCTGATGAGATCGTCGAAGAATCCGGCGTCTTCGTCAGGATCGTCGCGGTAGGCACCGCTTGAGGCCTCGTCTGTGCATACCGACACGAACAATTGCAGATCGTTCTTGGGAAAGCCGTCACGGTAGTACATTTTAATGGTGTCGTAGGCGTCCATGATGACCGAGATGAACAGGCTGAGTACCACGTAGATGTAGAGCGAGATGAAAGAGTAGAGGTAGATGCGCGAGTACCACCAGAGCGTCGGAGACTCGAACGAGGTGATGGAGAAAGTAGCAAACATGTCGTCGCCGTTGATCAGTGCGAAGAGGCACTCGGAAGTGGTGGCGAGCGAGCGGAATTTCATGTGGTACGGCCCGAGAACCAACCAACCACAGAAAGTGAAGCCAGCGTAGATGAGGATCGCACATATGAGGAATCGTGCCACTTTGGGGGCGGCCTTTTTCAGCGTCAGTATCACTACATTGTAGGTCTTGAAAAAGCCCAGGTAGCGCAGAACACCAAACCAGACCAGCAGGTTGCCCGTGCCTAAGAATATGCTGCATAAATCCCAGTGGTCCTTACCGTACTGTTTCTTCTCGATCTGCTGTTTGATCGCTGAGCCCATTATAATCAACAGATCGTTGATGATTATCATTACGTACCACAGATTGAGAAACTCAAGTTTGCTTTCTAAACTAAGAGATTTGCCGTAGACGTTCTTAAAAAATCTTACAGTCTCGTACTTGAGCACCTGCGCTCTACAAATCGCTCGCGAACATAAGCCCAACGAAATACTGCATATAAATATCACAAGCATGTTTAGCATTGTGCGCAACGCCGATTCTATTTGATTATCGGTGATATACTGTGTGTCGCCTTGGCACACCAGCCTCATCGGCTCTGCGTCCAGAGACAACAACATTTGACCGTCAAAGTCTTTATTGTTAAATATTATTTTTATTTTGAACTTGTAACAGTCTGGAGGTGTTATTGGTCCAGCCGCTTTCAGATTTACAGTCTTCAGGGCAAATTTTAATTCTGCCCTTATTAAAGCTGAAAAATTTATTGGCATGTTGAAATTTTGCAAAATTCTTCTTGACCCCAGTAGCTGTCCATTATCTGGATAAATTTTTGTGCAATTTTCTTCTATATTGTTATTGAAAATGTAACTTTCGTTGAATCCAAATATTATCCCTTCTTTATAATGAGTTAAACATAAATCTATAGCTCCTGCTGAGTTATTGTCAGTATTATAAGAATAAGAGCCAATTGCATTGCTGAGATTGTAATACCCTTGCAATGCATAATCTATTGTATCATAAAAATCATCTTTTTTATACACAGCTAATGGTCCAGTAGCAGGTGGATAAGCTGGTACCTGGAAATAATTAGAATTTACTTTGTTGTATTCTAAAAAACTCCTAATACACAATAATAAATCTTTAATGATTTATTAGTTATTTATTTCTGGCTTGAAAAGTGAAACTCAGAATATTGTGCTCACTTCTTGTGTAGCATCCCAGCCTTTGAGAAATAAATGTGAGAAAGCTATTCTATTATCCCAAGTATAATTTACATGCATATAATTATTATGAGCAAATAACCAAAGCTGCACAGTAACCAAAACTATTTTTATGACTTGCACTATAAACTTGTATGGAAATCTTCGCTTAGCTTCCCATTTCTCGATAGGATTCATAAAGAAGAATCTCAATCTTCTACGCATTTTGTCTTCCATGTATCTTGTAGCATGGCATGAATTCTGTTCATAAGATCCATCTTGTGTATCTCTACAAGATATATTGACTCAATAAAGTAATACATTTTGTAGAATCAACAATCTAATGATAATTCATTACCTAGATTTTGCACCTGATGTAGTATTCAGTAAAGAATTTTCATTTTCTTCTGAACTTTCTGGAGGTTCACTCCAAGAATTTGTACGTTGTACGCTACCCATTTTGCTAGATTGTTTTAATTTAGTACTTTCTAAACTAATGTATAGATTGTTAGGCAATATAAATAGAGATTTCACCAAAGCTAGTATATAATTGAACCTACATAACAAATTGCAAAGCTGGTATTCTTAAATTTTCAGGAAGAAGGCCTTTGTTCTTTACATTCAGCTTTCTAAAAAAAATATTTCCATTATTTTGCGTCCTTGATAAAAATAATACTGCAATTTATTTACTTATGTATCTGTCGACCGCGATAAAGAAATACTTATTCAGTTTCTCAAACGTCACAAATATCCATCTAAATATTAAAAATGTTAATAAGAAGTGAATATAAACCACGGTGTTTTTGTTGGGGAAAATATATCATGTAAACTGATAAACTAATGAACATACGCAGTTGTTCACACTTCACATCACAGCGACCAGCAGCATAACAAGTGACTCACGACGGAATCAGCAGAAATATGATTTTAACAGTCAACAAATGTATATGCGCTCACATAGACGCTTATATATATAGTATAGACTACGCGGAAACTATCGTGATAATCTCCAACTCCATGACACTGACAGACCAGTAAAGTCACTTGATTAAATCTTGATGCTTTATCATTGGCATAAACAAACCTACGTAGTTCAAGAAAATTTGTCAGATGGCGTACGGATGCGCTAGAAAACATTTGAGGAGGACGATTCAACATTTCTGTTGATACATTTAAAATTAAGCTTTATTTAATTTTATAAATTCAATTTTTATTTTATGCAAAAAATGCAATTTTAGCTTGTAAGAATTGTTGTAATTGAAACAAAACGAAGTAAACGAACATATGTATTTTGAATTCTGTAAGTCAGGACGGTCACGCTGGCGCGATTGTGGTAGTGTCGTGTGTTGTGAGTTGTGACCATGGAGACTGCCTAGCTGCCTATACCGCCCGTGTTAAGATCCCGGTCCCATAGCTACGTATGATGCGGACGGATATGGACGCGAATCGCAACTCTAGTAACATCACTAAAAATATCTAGTTCGATTATTTAGTACCAACACTACCGGTAGGGAGCAAAAGTAACTGTTGTTTAAAACTGTAGCGCCGAACGTACCACATTTAATGTTCAAATGTCAGGTCTACAATTTACTTTTCAAATTCTCATGAATATTGCTTATTGATGAGTATGCTAATGTAAAAAAAGCTTTTGGGATGATTAATACATATCATTTATATATTTTTTCTTCTTCTTCTCATATATTCAAGTACTTCCATAAAATTAAAGCCTAATTCCACTAATTATAGTTGAAAGTCTATCAATTCTCTATCATTTGCCATCTTATAGACTACAATAATGTAAAGGTTCGATAAGCGTTCATTAAATGTGGTACGTTCGGCGCTACAGTTTTAAACAACAGTTACTTTTGCTCACTACCGGTAGTGTTGGTACTAAATAATCGAACTAGATATTTTTAGTGATGTTACTAGAGTTGCGATTCGCGTCCGTATTCGTCCGCATTCATACGTAGCTATAGGACCGGGGTCTAAATAATCGTTTTTTATAAAAAGGGATAAATTAATTTTATAGAAAATGAATGCTGTTTTACGATAAAAAAGTCTTGCTATTTTGTTCGTAAATGTACATTTTCAAAGTTGAGTGAATAACGTTGAATTTCCTATCTTGAAATAAAATATATATATATAATAACTAAATTTTTCGAAAAAGTTTTAGAAGTTTGTTTAAGTGAGATTGTTACACACACGCACACACACTTAGAATGATTTTCAAGGTCATTTGAAGGTCACAGTGATTTTTTGAATAGGAATCCCTATTTTTGATTCCGGGTTTGGAAATAACGAGAAATTCTACGTTTAGATGAGGTATTATGTGTGGGGTTTGATTGATGATGAATATATTTAATATAAACTATTAAGACAATTAAGACTATATTTAATATAAACAAAAAATAATTATAATTATTGTAAATTTTTATGTTAAAAATCTATGCTTTTTTTACAATTGAATTATGGCTTTCGTAACAATATTTTTCTATTAAAAAGATAATTATTTTACACGGTAAAAATTTCGTGGATAGTTGACAATGACCACATTAATCATCGTAACTATCATGAAAGTTAAGTATATCGAATGTTATTTATTATTAGACATTATATAGTTTAATAAGGAAATATAAAAACAAAAAAAACTATAAAATTATTAAAATCGAGTGACCGAAAAGCGTATTCTACCATTTCAAAAAAATAACAAAAACGATATATTGCAAGACTTTTTCATCGTAAAATAGTATTAATTTTCTATAAAATTAATGGATTCCTTTTTACAAAAAGATATGCCAGGGCGGGTTATCTTCGTCACCTACAATAGTAATTTAAGTCTTCTAGTGGTTCACTAACTACCGCGCGCGGCGCTAAAATCGGCTAATTCCCTCCGAGAAAAAGAGAAAGTTGCCTAGATAAAAGGTTTCCGCCTCGCCTCCTGTATACAGTTTCCATGGTTGTGACTCTATGACCCTGATCCCATAGCTACGTATGAATGCAAAAACTTTTTTTACATTAGCATACTCATCAATAAGCAATATTTATGAAAATTTCAAAAGTAAATTGTAGACCTGACATTTGAACATTAAATGTGGTATGTTCGCCGCTACAGTTTTAAAAAACAGTCACTTTTATGCACTACCGGTAGTGTTGGTACTAAATAATCGAACTAGATATTTTTAGTGATGTTACTACAGTTGCGATTCGCGTCCGTATCCGTCCGCATCCATACATGGGTGGGCCGCGAAATGCTCCCGAGCTCTGTAGCTTTGGATTGTGGCGCATCGGAGTCCTCAGGTACCCGCAGCCATCAAAACGAAACGAAACGAAACGAGCTCTGTAGCTGCCTTCACTGCTTACGATTTCAAGCCGAGAGCATGTTAAGGTCCGTTTTCCAACGAAGCATTTTCAATGCGATTAATATTTTCTTTTTTATTGAAATTTAATACATTATAGGTGAATGATAGATTCATGGCTCTAAAAGATATTGTGATAATTATTTAAATAAAATCTATTATCCATTTGCGATTAATGCGGTAAAAGAAATTTCCTTTTATGTGTTACGCGCAAGTATTAGTAGTAGCAAACTAAAAATTTTTTTATTTCAAATAAATTTTCATATTCAACCTACTAAAGTTAAATAATAATAAATCATACAGTCATAAAAATTATAGAAGAAAAAAAATGTGTAATTGCATTTTAATAGTAACAAACATTTAGAGATGATATTACACTACGCTGCATCGTATTAGGGAGGTGCGTTAAAAATAATAGCAAATAAATTTGTTAAATAATTAAAAATTTCTTATTATTTGTTTGAATATCTTCTCTAAAATCTTGTAAAAAGTTTTGTCTGTTCATCTAAATAGCAGTATCAAATCCAGAGTATATCTAAAGGATATAATAAAATTCTAGGTCAAATAATTATTTATTGTATTTTATAATAGACAATTAATATTATGAACACATTTTTAAAAAATAAATTATATTATATTGATTGCCTTTTTTTTTCTCATTTTCGCACTCGACTATAAAGTCATCGCAAGCTTTGCAATTCTTTCCATTCATTCCATCGAAATAATTGACATAAATTTTTTTTTTAATTTTCTATTCCCTTCTTTGCATTCAATTTCAATTTGTTCAACAGCCGGTAAACAAGTTGTGTGGCAAGATCGCTCGCAAAATCCGCATCCATATAATTGTTCGTGTTTCGTTCTAAAACAATACATGCAAATATCTTCCATATTTTTAGAAAACTTTAACAACATTTTTGAAGCGTATATCCTGTAATCAAATGGGTACCCATTTGACCCGCGTCGAAGTCAAGTTCAAATGGAATATTCCTTCCTATATGATCTAAATAATTCATTACGTAAATCCCGCAGTTTACTGTATCACTAGGTTCTTGGTACGAGCGTTTGTCGGTTATGTAAACATTTTTCCAATCTACTAAATGTAAATTGTTTTCTTCGTTAACAAAATTTTTCACATATTGTAAATAAGCCAAGAAATTTTTATGGCACATTTTCGATCTTTGTAGGTTACTATTTCCGTAAGGATCTATGTGGTAAGTTATACGCTTGTCAATATCAGCGACGAAAGCACACCACTGACCGCTGCTCGCGTACGCCGCTGCAATCTTGCCATTAAACTGATGTCTCAAACGGTACATAAACTAATTAGGGTCTGGGGAATAGCCATCTACTAATAAAAGTGCCGCTTATCCTGTAGGTATATATACACAGTTTTTCCAAAATTTTTCGTTAACAAATTCAAAGGCATCGATACATTTTCCGTCAACCCATGCATTGTCACCAAGAGTCTTGTATTCGCTATTAAAAAGACGACATTCATAATTTGGTGGCATAATCGAAGGTGGTTTCTCGTTTCCTGTAGTACGGTGATCTCGGAAAATGGAATTGGGAATGCTGCTGAATCGACCCAAAGTTCTTGCATTCTCCGCTTTCATGTAATACAGACAATTATTCACTAGTCCATTATTTTCTCTTAATTGAATAGGAAAATCACAGGTACTTGTTGTGACGTTTTAATATTTTCTCTTGTTTTTCTCCTTTTTCGATCAAAATTACTGTCAATACCATCAAAAATTTTGACAGGTTCACACTCTGCAATAAAATTTAATACTTCTTCGCGAACGCTTAATTTAACATTGTTATTTAATTCCTTTCTATTTCGACCTTTTATAGCAGTATAATAATTACCATAATCAAACTTTACTCTCAAGCTAGCAGTTTCTTGTTCTGGTTTACTATTTTTACTTTCAACTATACACAAATACTCCGCATTAGCTGTTGTTACTTCTTGCTGAAAATCGTTGTTTACAGGTACATTTTCAAATGCGTTGGTGGTATTTTTAGTACTATTAATCTCATCGAAAATTACAAATTGTAGATTTAGGTCTTCATCGCTGACGGTAATACTGTTATTTTCCGCAACAGCTGTTGTTGCTTCTTGATTCAAATTAACGCTAACACTTATACTTTCAGATGTATTGCCGATATTTTTATTACAAATAATTTGATCGAAAATCGCAAATTGTAGATTGACTTCCTCATCGTTAATAGAGACGCTATTATTTTTGTCGCAAATTATCAAATTACGCTCTTCATATGGCACTAATCGAAAGTTGATATTATTATCAGGCAAAGAACAATTATTGTCACTGATATCATTCACTGAATAACATATTTCATCTTTCGCAATCAATTCTAGATTTTGTTCAATTATAGGCAGCGTAGTTCCAAAATCTTTGAAACTAATAAATTCATCAGCAACATCTTCGTTCTCACTATTGGTATCACAGCTTTTCATAAAAGTATCGATCTCTTCGTAATTAATCTCTTCAAGATCAGTAAAATTTTTTCGGAATAAAATATCCGACCTCCGACTCATTTCTATCAATTCTTTTGTCAGAGCAATATCACCAAAAGTAGCGTTGCTATCCTTAAATTCTAATTTCTTTGAGACCCGCGCTCTTGCATAGATTGCATAAAGCATTTCATCAATAAGCTCATCTGATGCTTCAAAGGCCACAATTCCTCCATTATCATTGATGTACTGCGAGGTCAGTAGCAGTGCACGAACAGTATCAGTACATAAAGAGGCTCGGGCGGTAGATTTTGTGCGTTTCATCTTGCT
>NW_026707166.1:0-27332 GCF_024137745.1 Phymastichus coffea
ACTCCCACGAGCGTCGTCGCTGACGCATCATGGGAATTAATTACAAAGCTAACCAGATGATCTCGTGAACTCGTGCGAGGAAAATCCATTAAACCGTCGAACATGCCTCTGCGTTACTTGCCCGCGCGTGCCTTTCTTACACAGACCGGATATTCTTTTTCGTTTTTCCCTCTGGTACGGTATTACGAATTTATTTTTGGGAGTGCCGTAAGACGCGCTCTCGGTTTTTTTCTCTTTTAATTTTTTTTTTCTTGGTGGATAAAATGTTGTCTATTTTCATAAGTTTATCGAATGACATTAATGATTTTTAGATTCGAACGTCTCCATTCGCTTTCTGCAAGTCTTTTGCGTTTCTCTTCCTCCGGCATCGCGCCTCCGTCTACTGCACGACGAAGACGTGTATCAGCAGCTTTGACTATTCCACCTAAAACTATTCGCGTAGGCGCCGTGTCGCTCGAATCTCGAAAGTTGAACGACCGGCCGAGATGATGTCCAAGGTCCCGCGCGCGAAAGTATCCCTTTCGGTGGAATGCCGGACGAACGAATCGAAGGCGTTTAACAATGCCGGACGCACGGTTGTGCAACTTCTTCAGCCTCTTCTTCTTCTACCGCTCGCGGAGAAACAACAGAGATTGCGCGAGATCTGCCAAAGACGCGCTCTTCTTTTTATTGATTACGTAAAGGGACACCGGGCGGGTCGTGGGTGGACCGAACACAATGGCCGTACGGAAAATCCTTTGTGCGACTCGAGCCTCGTAAACGGCTGTCGCACCGCACAAAGTGCAAGGCGAGCCGGACCATTGGGATGAACGTACGCAGTCAGGGCGACGGTACGAAAACTCTCTATGAGTATATCTGTACGATGTACAGGTTGCTCGTCATTCCCGATTAGCCCGAACGTTGGAACTGGAGAAGTGGTACATGTACGTATCCCGTTAGATGCACCGTGATAAAAGGAGAGAAAGACTTTCCTGCCGTGTCTTCTCTGGATCTATACTGATTGAGATATTCATAGCTCGCCTTTGCGGTTCTTACATTCTACCGAGATTAAGATGTAGGCTGGATAATTTCTCATGGGCTTCGCGTCTCGCTCCTAAATCCCATAATCGCGTCGCATCGGAGCTACACCGACAGAATTGATATTGTGAAATTTGCCGTAATTTGTGCAAAATATAACCACCTTCGAATATACTCTGACTTTAGTGCAAATCACTATCTAGCGTAATAACATTTAAATATTGCAAGTTTTACTATGTAAAATATTAATAGTACACTGCAATGCATGTCGTAAAAGACAGACCAATGAAAACAACTGTCACGCCGAGTGTCGTATTCTAATTTTTTTGTTGAGCGGCCCGAAAGCAGCATTTCCCGGCCGTCATTCGGTCAATAACATGCCGATTTTAACCTTGTTCGACAAAAACAAGCGTGACATTAGCAAGCTTATAGCGCGTATTCATCAATGTACGTCCTATGGATTTGCCAATACTTTCGCCGCCTCGAGTTGTAAACTACTAATTGTTCAACCTTGGCAGAAAGTACGATTATTTACACACGAAATTTCGAGGATACGCATCGATGAGCTATCCATGGTAATATCACTGATGTAACAAAAGTTTAATAAATATTTTCCTATCTCGGATATATTCCACAATTACCATGTTTTCGAGTAAGTTATACCGTAAATATGACGTATTTTATTACAGCTATTCTCTCGAAGTAAAGAAAGTGCTTTTATTAGATGTTACGTTATACTCATAAGTAATTTAAAAGAGAAAACCAGACTAGAAACGACATTTTAATCTTGAAAAATATTTGAATTATACAAATATTTTACTTGACTGATTCTTAAAAAGATTAAAAACTGTTGTTTCCAATGAAATAAAAACTTATCATGGTAGTAAAAAAGGCCGCTTAAGCGGCGAGAAAAAAACTACGTATAAACGCGTCGACAATTACCGGAGTAGCAGTTTCGCTTGAGCTTTGGATTTTGCAATTTGAATTTATTTGCAGCGGCAGATAATTCTTTTCCATAAAAACGATGAGCGTGCTCTACTTGATGTATTGTCTTACTATTTTGAGTAAGCTGACAAAGATATTTAAATTATTCTGATTAACTTGACATCTTACTTTTCTGATTGTCAGATAGCAGATTACTATTTTCGAATGGCGATCCGTTCATGGGGTTCAACGTGAAACAGGCTGAAGCTCATGAGTTCGATTTCGTTGTTTCAATCAGTATAAAAAATTATGAAGAAAGTTTGACGTTCGAAGAAGAAAATCACATTTGTGGTGGAGCGCTAATAACTACAGCACTTGTTTTAACATCAGCACATTGTATATGTGAAAGAATTGTCCAACTTGAGGATTATACTGGTCAAAATAGGGCACGATTTACGAAATCCAGAAGCTAACTTCAGTATTGCGTCATGGAAAAGCTTAAAAAAGTGTTGTTGCTCTTTGTTCAGACGTGGGGACGTGTGCAATGACATAGCTGTGATAAAAGTAAGCTACAGTCTTCTTATAAATCTTGACTATCTGATTATTAAATACATTAAAATATCGTTCGATAGCTAACGGAAGACATATGTTCTAAAATAAGTAGAAACATAGTGTTACCAATCTTAAAATATTCACCGATGGAGCAACTATACAACCAAAATGCCTCATCTGCAGGCTGGGGTGACGTAACGTCTAAATTAAAACCACGATACATGCAGAAAGTAACATTGACAACAATAAGTATGGAAGAGTGTCTGAGAAATGTTAACGATGTGCCAAGAGTCACGGATTCAGATACAGAGTTACGGACTAAATATATTCTGGAAAATAATACTCTTTGTAGTAATGGCAATCGGGTACCCGGAGTAATACCGTACACAGTACTCGGAAAAGTTAGTCATAGATCATTTTAGTAACACTGAAATTACGAAAGGGAATGAACACGGTTAAATACTCCTATATGTTACTTTCAGGGCGACAGCGGCAGTCCTCTTGTCATCGAGAACAATCAGATAATTGCAGTTAACCGAGGTAGTTTTCCACCGGAAGGTCCTAAATACATTGCGTATGAGCAATCATTGCATGTTGCTCTTTGGTCTCATCGAAAATTTATTAAAGTCAAATAACAGATGCAAGAAGGATGGGATGTTTCGGAAGAAAGTAAAGTTGAAAGGATATCTATTACTTGGCATTAATCATTATTTATTAATTTAAAATGGAATTAATATACGTGACTCATCAATATGATAAAGATGATCGTATAATTTGCTTTAAAATTGAACTGACTTGGAGCCGTGTTCTCGTGATAGGACGACAGCAAGTTTGGTTTTTTTTTTTTTTTTTTTTTTTTTTTTTATTGAGCTTTCTCAACTCCTTTTGGAGTTATTTAGCTATAAGTTTACATTGTTTTTTGATCTGTACAAGTAGGATACATTGTAGATATAGATGAAAGTTTTGCGGTGGAAAGATTTTACATATTATACATGTAGGTTACAATTTTTGAGAAACGTATACAATATATTACAAACTTCTGTTTTGGGATCATAGATTAGACAGCGGATATTCAGAGGTAGTTGAAGCCTGTGTTTTTTTAGTTGGTTAACAAGTTTTTTCCTTTGATTGTCAAGTAATGGGCATTGCCACACAATGTGGTCAATGTCTTGCAGATCGTGTCCGCATGAGCAACAGGCGGAGGAAGCCAAGTTTACTCGTGCTAAAGAGGCAGCTAAATTATAATGGTTAGCTCTCAGGCGATTTATTGTGACGATGGTGTCGCGGTTTAGATTCTTTTTGTGGAACCATGGTTGATTTTCCTCTGTGCCAAAGTAGTCAAAGTATTCTCTGCCTTTGTGCGTACTAAGTGATATATTTCTAATCTTGGTATTTTCAGATGCTTCTGTTTTGAATATCTGACGCAAGTCGGAGTAGGGAATATGAGCGTATTTTGAGTGTGGTTTGCTAGTTGCATTTTTCGCTGCCTCGTCTGCTGATTCATTCCCACAGATTCCAATGTGAGAGGGGATCCATATAAGCTGAACAGTGCTTCCGTTTGGGGAAGATTCTTTGAATCCATAAACTTTCTTTTTGATTTGCAGGAGGTAATTGTTTGTTTTAATGTCAAATATTGTGGAATTTAGTTTATGTAGAACGCTTAGGGAATCTGTGAAAACGAGAATGTTTCTGTTTGTATTTTCGAGCGCAAGATCGAGTGCATCGTTTAGGGCAATAGATTCAGCTGTGAATATGGAGGCTAGTTCGCAAACGCTGCGGTCAATCGTGAATTGCAATGCCGGGCATATACATGCTGTGCCAACCGACTGGGCTCCTGTTACTTTGCTACCGTCTGTGTAGACGGCTATAGCGTTGTTTTTTGTTACATAATTTTCTATGACACGATTTGGAAAATGATTAATTTTTACAGTTTTTCCAAGTTCTAGATTTACATTTATGCTTTCGATTAGTGTATCGTAATTGTGCATGTAAATGTTGAATTTTTTGTCAGTTTTAATATGTTTTCTGAGAGGGATCACAATGCTAATACCTTTGGCTAGAAGGCTCTTTCTTTTATGTTTGTTGAATTTTGCATGAAATCGGATGATTGATTTAGTTACAGGTAGGCTTTTGTTGGTAATCACTTTTGACAGATATGTTGAGCACAAGTATACTCCCCTGTCGTACAGATATGGAAGTTTTGATTCTTGTGTTAGGACGTTGGTCGGGGTGGAGATCCTGTAGCCAAATGCATATCTTATGGCCAAGTATTGTATTCGTTCGAGGCTTTCCAATTGTGACTTTCTACGAGGAAAATATACAAAGTTGGCGTAGTCTACTATCGGTCGTATGTAGCTTTTGTAGAGCGTTATCAAAGTACTTGGATCTGCACCCCACCAGGTTCCTCTCAGGAATTTCAGTATATTCATTACACGTAGACATTTTTTTTTAACATTTGAAATATGTTCTTTGAAAGACAGTGTGTAGTCTAGCGTTAGACCTAGGTAGCGAGCGCACGCTGTAGACTTTATGTGTGAGTTATCAATCTTAATTTCGCTTTCGCCAGGAAGGATACCCAACTTGTTAAAGTGAATAAAGGTTGTCTTTTCAGGGGAGAGTTCAAGTCCAATATTATCTAGATTTGTTTTTATAATTTGTACAAATTTTTCGGTGGTGGATAGACCTGCTTCTGCGGATTTTTTTTTGACAATAATGGCTAGGTCGTCTGCAAATTTTGAAATAACCGCGCCTTTGGGTAAATTTTTGAGGGCCAGGCTTATATAAATAATAAATAATAAAGGACTCAACACTCCTCCTTGAGGGACGCCTTTGTATACATATCTAAATTCGTTGCCGAGAGTGTCTGCATAAATTATTCTTTCGTACATAAGAAATTTGACAAATTCAATTAGATTCGAGGGACAGTTCAGGTCTGCTAAGACTTGTAAAAGAATTTCGCAATTTACGTTGTCGAAAGCTGATTTAATGTCCAAGAAAACTGCAAACACGTGTTGTTTTTCTTTAAAACCTTCCTCGATGATGAGTTTTAAATTCGCGAGGTTGTCAGTACACGATTGGCCCTTCCGGAATCCGGATTGGGCAGTTGGCAAAAGGTCATTACTTTCAAGATACCACTGTAGTCGATTTTTTATGAGGGTTTCGAACAGTTTACACGTACAGGAGGAGAGGGCTATTGGTCTGTAATTGGTTCCGTCAGATTTTTTAATGAAGTGAATGTATTGTTTTTTCCATTCGTTAGGATAGTCGTTAGATGCGTACATCTCATTAAATATGTCTAGGAGTATCAGTTTGTAATTAGTTGGTACAGTTTGGAGAATTTCGTAATCGATGCCATCCATGCCAGGGGAGGAATTATTTTTTTTCGGGTCGAGGGCCGCATTAAACTCGGAATACTGAAACGATTTACTTAGAAATTCGTTGATATTGCTGGGTGGGTGAAAATCTGGGTTAATGGGGGCCCATGGAGGAGCGACTTTGTTTAAGGCTTCTTTTATTTTTTTTTCCGCGTCAAAGTTAAAATCATTATGACGAATTTTTGTCCATTTATTTTTAAGAACTTTAATTTTGTTCCAAACATATGATTTGTTAGTCGTGAGGTTGAGTGTTTTAACAAAAAGTTTGAAGCTCTCTCTTTTTTTTGATTTGAGGGTCTTTTTGGTTATCGTGACTTGTTTTTTATAATTTATGTAGTCTTTCGTTTTATGTGTAAATTGCCATTTTTTATGAGCGGCTTTACGTAACCGTAGGGCTTTGTCGCATTCTGCGTCCCACCATGTTACCGGGTTTTTTATTTTACGATGTGGTTTTGGTAATTTTCTTTTAGGCGTGTTCAATTTTATAGTATTTGTGATTACTTTCATAAAAATTTGGTATTTTTCGCTAGGCAATGCATCACAGAATTCAGGTTCGTAAAATGTGGAGAAATTTTCTTTGAGCATTTCTTGTACTTTCGGCCAGCAGGTTCGGATAGAATTTACTTTGAAAGATTTTTTCTCGTAGGCACTTTTAGTTGCGTCTATATTTACAATGACGGGGAAATGATCAGAGCCGCGTGAATCATCGAGAACGGTGGTATCAATAGTATGAGCTATATTACATGAAGAAAAAATTAGGTCTATGTTAGATTTATTACCATTTGAAGGATTTATACGTGTTTGCGTTTTCGTGTTAAGAATTAAAAGATCTTTTTTATCGATCGCACTGTATAATTTTTTACCATGAGAGTCTTCTCCAGAACAGTTCCATTGTCGGTGGTGAGCGTTGAAGTCGCCGACGAGAAGAGAGTAGCTGTTGTTTTCTACGTTGTTTACGACTGCGTCCCAATCCTCTTGAAGTAGAGTGTTCCTGGGGGGTCTGTAGCAGGCAATGATGTCTAATTGCGGAGTGACATTGGTTATTTTAACGCCACAGATTTCGATTTTACCGTTCGCATCATTAAGAGGATTTAGTTCAATCGCGTTAAGTCCACTTCTTAGGGCGATTAAGATTCCGCCGCCAGCAGTTTCCGTTCTGTCTTTCCTTAATATTTGAAACCCCGGTATGTTGAAATTTTGATAGTCTGTAGTGAGCCACGTTTCGACACAGATAAAGATATCAATATTTACGAGAAGAAGGGGAAGTTCTTCAATACGTTTTAGAATGCTACGTGCATTCCAAAACGCGATTTTTAGTTGTTTTTTACTTGTCGTTTTTATTTATCTTAATAGTCCGACTCTTGAGGTGAGTCTGTAAGTTCTTCAGATGGTAGTGACAATTTTTTCTTTATGCGCGTTAGCCTAGATTTGAGATTACTGTTTGAGAGCTGAGGATAGATCATGTCAATTGTATCTATGAGTCCTTTTATATCATGAGTGAATTCTTTTGCGATGTTATTAATTTTAGGCTGGCCACGACATTTTTCAAGGAACAATTTCATTTGGTCAAAGTTAATAATTAGCTCTTGTCCGTCCAAAGCTTCTTTGGCTGGAGCTAATGCTGTTTCAATACTGACCGTTTCGTTGCTCTTTTTAGTTTTTTTGTGCTCGGGTTTTTTGAAAGTATTCTGGGCCGCAATTTCTTGAAGAGTTGGCATAGAATTTTCTGGAGGAGTTGTTTGAGTGCCTGAAGTTGCGTCGGAGGTAATAGAGGAAGGTGGGGGCCGCTTCTGACCACGTATTTGATTTTCTATGTCCATTTGCTGCTCGCTATGAGAATCGTGAAGGATATGTTGATTTTGAGCTAGCTCGGCGTTTTCTTGATTTCTAGCGTTGTTGATGGTTGTGTTGTTAGCTTGTGTTAGTGAGGCATGCGGGCATACTTTAGCTATGTGGCCGTACTGTTTACAAACAAAGCAGTGGGCTGATTCGGTGCTTAGATATACCCAGTATTGAGTTTCTTCATAGGTGATTTGTAGCGATTGTGGTAGCAGGTGCTCATCTTCCTCTTTGATGTATACTTGGCGTCTGAAAGAGAGAATATGTGATCGTCCTGGTTTATTTAGTCCTGCTCTGATGTTGTTCATTTGGGATACTATTGTAATGCCTTTATTTTTTAAGGCTTCAATGAAAACTTCGTTCGGTATTACTGGGCAAGCATTGGATAGGACCACCCTTTTGTTCTTTTCTAGTAGTGGGCGAATTTTGAGGGTAAAATCTTTGACTTGGACCATTTTGTTAGTTAGCTTTTCAACAAGAGCGTTATCACTTAAGTAGGTGCACACACGATTTCCAGAGATCTTTGAGATGTATTTAATGTAGGAGGCGTCTATAAGGGCTTCGAGACCGTCGATGTAGTCTTCTATGGTACAGCCTTCAATGGAATCTATAACAATAGCTTGGTCTTTTTTTGGCATTATTGAACTGGAAGTGACCTTTGCGTAGGATTGATGAACTTGGGTTTTACTAGCACTTTGGGTTTCTTGGTTCGAGGGCTCACCGCTTTGGGTGGCCATTTTCGGTTTTGGCTGCAACCGCAGTCAAGAACCAGAAAAGAATTTCACAGCGGTAAACTATTCGCGGACTTGTTCTGAGTTAGCTTACTGTTCCAGCAGAGGTGGAGAATGTTTATGTTTACATCGGAAAACACGTCTGCTCGCTACGGCTGCTCGAACGCGACTCAGCAAGTTTGGTTAACGGCACTTGCAATAAAGGATGATGTTTAAGATTGATTTCATTACAAAATCGCAATGTCTTTATTCATGTAATGTAATGTAATGTAAGGTAATGTGACAACTATTTTTATTAAAAATATATTTCTATGGAATGGACACTAAATCGGCAACTAAATTAAAATGTTATAATTGACCTATCATATGTAGTTCCCTTATTAGCCATTCACCGCATTTTTATATGCAAGGTTGAGACTGAGATTTTCTTAAATAGTAATAAGGTATTTATTCCGATTTTCTCAAGAATAGAACGATTATCTATACGTAGGTCCTGCAAAGTGCCAAATTAGTAATATATGCGGACACCACTGCGTACGTGCTACGAACTTCAGTCCAGCATCAGTTGTTCATTGTAATAGTACATTACGATACATGGCCCGAAAGTTGTATTTCCTGGCCTTCGTGCGATGACAATTCATCACAACCAGGCCAGTGAATATAACTTTCGGGCAAAGTGTCGTATACTATTTTTCTTGATCCCTGGCGGAAAGTACGCATACTCTTTCATATTATTTATGTTTGCGATGCGCTCGCTTGATCGTCTCACTGGCGTCACTCTATACCTAATCTGTCAACGTCAACTCATTAACTCTAATCTTTTGCGACCTGCGTCAGCGCACCCTCTTGGCTATTTTCATTACTTACCTCTATCTTACTAGAGTGATAGGCGTTTGGCGTGCACCCCACTTATTTCCAGTTTTCTGTCGCTCTCTCATTTTTTGGCCGGTTTCGCTAAGGTGTTTGTGCAAACGGCTGCCCGATTTTACTGATCGGGGCGGCCAATAAATCTAATAATCTAAATTAAAATTTTCTCTGCCTGCCACTTTTTAAAATTAGTATAAACTAATTTGTACCTTTCGCTGGATTTATTTGGTAATGTACCATCTTGCACGATTAATTTCGCTTCTTGATCGAAATTATTTAAAATTTCGTCTTCAACTAAAACACCATCAGATGAAAACGAATTATTCATTTTAGCTTCACTGTGATCAGCACTTAGTAAAATACTGTGTGCACTAACTGGGTTTTCCCGAAAATGTGGAAAAGACGCAACGTTCCCTTCTAGACAAATTTGGGCATTAGCCGCTAAGCGAATAAAATCTCACAGTTAGTCAGAGGGTAGGACTGAGTTTTCTCGACCAATAAGAGAAGCTCGCTCGCCACAGCGGCCATAAAAGCCGCTCTTCCCGGATCAAAATCAGGCCAGGAAATCGTACTTTCGGCCGGGGAATCAAGAAAAAATTCTTTAAGTCATAATAATTTCTTTTAACTTTTCTAACATATACTATTAGACATTTGAATAATTATTAATATATAATACATTTTATTATTTGTTATAATAAACTTTTTAATATCGTCATGCAAAAAGAACTATAGTCACAGTAGAAATCAACAAAAATTTCATAAATTTTATAATAATTCGGTATATATCCCATTATTACTATATTAAATATTACTATAACTATGAAATATATTATTATAGCAACTCCCTCACAGTCAAGAAAGTGATATAATATTAGATATTACATTACGCTCATGCGCAATTTAAAAGAGAAAACCAGAGTAAACAAGACACTATATCATGAAAATTTAACATTTTCAGTTATTTTATTCGAGCTGTTCATCAAAACATTAAAAACATTAGTTGAAATGCAATGAAAACTTATCTTTGTAGTAAAAAATGAACGCTATTTAAGCAATGGAAAAAAACTGTGTATAATCGCAGCTACAATTGCTTTAGTAGCAATTGTGCTTTGGCTTTGGATTTTTCCAGTTTAGATTATTTGCAGCAACGCATAACTATTTTCCATAAAAATGATGAGTGTCTTGTACTTTGTATACTGCTTCATTATTTTTTGTAAGTGAAGAAAGATTTTGAAATTCTGCTAATTAATCTTATAACATCTTATTTGTATGATCGCCAGATAATAAGCTAGTCTTATCCAATGGTAAACCGTTCATAGGATATAACGTGGAACGAGCTCCAGATCATCAGTTCGAATTCGTAGTTTCAATCAGTACAAAGTTTCCTCGAGGTTTATATCAAGAAGACAATCACGTTTGTGGAGGAGCACTAATAACTACAAGACATGTTCTAACATCAGCACACTGCAAATGTGCAGCATATGGTCAACTTAATGATTACAGTGTAAAAGTAGGACATGATTTAAGATATCCGAAAGCTAATTACAATATTGCGTCCTGGAAAAACTTAAAAAGGTGTTGTTGCCCTTTGTTCAAACGAGAAAATACATGCAATGACATAGCTGTAGTTAAGGTAAGTCATCATATAAATCTTAAATATCTGATTCTTATATACGTTAAACGGTTCTTCGATAGCTAACAGAAGACATATATTCGAAAATATCTAGAGAAATAATATTACCAGTTCTAAACTATTCACCAATTGATCAACTGTACAACAAAAATGTCTCCACTGTTGGCTGGGGCCAACAAAATAATTTATTAAATTCACGATTCATGAAGAAGGTATCGATGAGAACAATAACTAGAGAAGAGTGCCAGAAGAATATTGTCGACGTGCCAAGAGCCACGGAATTAAAAATACGGATAACATATATTGTTCAAGACGATGTTTTTTGTAGTAATGGCAACCCAGTACCCGGAAGGATACCTTACATAACACTAGGGCATGTTAGTCGTAGATCATATCTATAACATTGCAATTATAAAAAAGAATGAATTCGGATAATAATCTACTCCTATGTGTTCCTTTCAGGGCGACAGCGGTAGTCCTGATATGAATGAGAACAATGAGATAATTGGTATTAATAAAGGTAGTGTTCCAGATTTCGGTCCTGATTATCATGCATACGAGCAAACACTGAACATCGCTCTATCGCCTCATCAGACATTCATAGAAAATGAATTAACAGAGAGAGGATGCATAGGATGTTTCGGATAAACGTTAATTTTTATACGTATTAAAGAAACGTTAAAAGTGTATATTGCTATAAATAAACTGGAGTACTTCCAAAGATACTTAATGTTCTTAGAAGTGGAATTTTTATCAACAAGTGCAGAACAATCAAGAAATGTAAATAATTGGTTTAAATAATATAGATTATTTTGCACGTAATGTTACAACGACCTGTAGTTCCCTTTTTCAAAAAGTGGCTGAATGTTGTAAAGCACTTAGTGCACGCCCAGTAGGTTAACGTTTTTTTTTATTATTTACGTTTATAATTTTAAATGAAGATAGGTTGTATTTAGTACTACATACGAACAACTATACGAAGATCTTTAAAAAAGATTCGAGGCGACCACAGCTCGATAAAAAATTAATGCAAAATCTCTTTTTATCTCTTCCTCATATTTATATACACAACTAATGCGTAACAGGAATTAAAATTGTTTCCTTAGATATATTAATGCAGTATTCCTACGCCCGAACTAATAATCTGTTATGCATATCATTTAGTAGTACATTGAACAATGTGTCGCTGCGGTTCGATATCCTTCACGATTACTCTTGCTGGGATACAAGTCTGCTCGAATAGTAATTTTGGCGAATATCCAAAATGAATTGATCAACTAAAAAACAAGGTATCATATTTCTTGCGTGCATTTCCTAAGGCGATGATAAAGGCGGTGCGTTAAAATTAAAATTAAAGCTAATTAAGCTGTTAAAAATTAAAGTTAATACATTTAAATATTCAATAACTCGAGTATTTTCCAGGATTAGCGGGTTTTGTCGTAAATTTTCTAGAACTATGGCATATTTCATTATAGTAATTCTCTCAATGTAAATAGAAAGCTATTATTAGATTTTACGCAAAAAACCGATTCAAGAGAGAAAATCAAAATAAAAAAATACGATAATCTTCATAAATATTCCATTTCTTGAGATATCTGACTTGTTCTTCTTGAAATACATTGAAAATGGTTTTTCTTCAAACGCAATGAAAATTTATCGTTGCAGTAAATTGGCCGTCGTTTAGTTGCCGGAAAAAAAACTACGTTCAAACTCATCAACAATACCTTAAGTAAAAATTGTGCTTGGGAATTTGAATTTTTCTATTTTCTATAAAAATGATGAGTGCCTTGTACTTCGTATACTGCGTCGTTATTTTTTGTAAGTGAAGAAAGATTTTGAAATTCTGCTAATTAATATTTTAACATTTTATTTGTATGATCGCCAGATAATAAGGTAGCATTATCGAATGGTAAACCGTTGATGGGGTATAACGTGGAACGAGCTCCAGCTCACCAGTTCGATTTCGTAGTCTCAATCAGTACAAAGTTTCCTCGAGGTTTATATCAAGAAGACAATCACGTTTGTGGAGGAGCACTAATAACTACAATACATGTTCTAACATCAGCACACTGCAAATGTGCAGCATCTGGTCAACTTAAGGATTACAGTGTAAAAGTAGGACATGATTTAAGATATCCGGAAGCTAATTACAGTATTGCGTCCTGGAAAAACTTAAAAAGGTGTTGTTGCCCTTTGTTTAAACGAGAAAATGCATGCAATGACATAGCTGTAGTTAAGGTAAGTCATCATATAAATCTTAAATATCTGATTCTTATATACGTTAAATGGTTCTTCGTTAGCTAACAGAAGACATATATTCGAAAATATCTAGAGAAATAGTATTACCGGTACTAAACTATTCACCAATCGATCAACTATACAACAGAAATGTCTCCAATGTTGGCTGGGGCAAACAAAATCATTTATTATATTCACGATTCATGCAGAAGGTAACGATGAGAACAATAACTAGAGAAGAGTGCCAGAGGAATATTGACGACGTGCCGAGAGCCACGGGATTACAAATACAGATATCATATATTGTTGACGACGATGTTTTTTGTAGTAATGCCAACCCAGTGCCCGGAAGGGTGCCTTACGTAACACTCGGGGATGTTAGTCGTAGATCATATCTAATATAATATTGCAATTATAAAAAATAATGAATACGGATAATAATCTACTCTTATACGTTCCTTTCAGGGTGACAGCGGTAGTCCTGTTATAATTGAGAACAATGAGATAATTGGTATTAATAGAGGTAGTGTTCCAGATTTGGGCCCTGATTATTATGCATACGAGCAAGTACTGCACATCGCTCTATCGCCTCATCAGACATTCATAGAAAATGAATTAACAGAGAGAGGATGCATAGGATGTTTCGGATAAACGTTAATTTTTATACGTATTAAAGAAACGTTAAAAGTGTATATTGCTATAAATAAACTGGAGTACTTCCAAAGATACTTAATGTTCTTAGAAGTGGAATTTTTATCAACAAGTGCAGAACAATCAAGAAATGTAAATAATTGGTTTAAATAATATAGATTATTTTGCACGTAATGTTACAACGACCTGTAGTTCCCTTTTTCAAAAAGTGGCTGAATGTTGTAAAGCACTTAGTGCACGCCCAGTAGGTTAACGTTTTTTTTTATTATTTACGTTTATAATTTTAAATGAAGATAGGTTGTATTTAGTACTACATACGAACAACTATACGAAGATCTTTAAAAAAGATTCGAGGCGACCACAGCTCGATAAAAAATTATATTAATGCAAAATCTCTTTTTATCTCTTCCTCATATTTATATACACAACTAATGCGTAACAGGAATTAAAATTGTTTCCTTAGATATATTAATGCAGTATTCCTACGCCCGAACTAATAATCTGTTATGCATATCATTTAGTAGTACATTGAACAATGTGTCGCTGCGGTTCGATATCCTTCACGATTACTCTTGCTGGGATACAAGTCTGCTCGAATAGTAATTTTGGCGAATATCCAAAATGAATTGATCAACTAAAAAACAAGGTATCATATTTCTTGCGTGCATTTCCTAAGGCGATGATAGAGGCGGTGTGTTAAAATTAAAATTAAAGCTAATTAAGCTGTTAAAAATTAAAGTTAACAGCAAAAACAACGACAGAGTCGTTACAAGCGAGATCATGGAGTATATCTTCGACAATGCATGCAACGAAACTCTCCGCTCCGTCGTAATTGCAATATTTACAGAAAGACGTCGACGTGACGATCCGTATGTGCCGGTCATTATTGCGTCGTAATGCCATTGCCGGTGAAAATATCGGTCTCGATAAAAGTGTCCCCAACGTCTGGATGATTTTTTCAATTGAGAAACGAAACATTGATGCAACATGCCTAAAGTTGTCAAAGTTAAAGGTATGCAATAGAAGAGCTCGGAAGATTTCTACGAGCGCTGATTTTTCAGTTTTCCTATCGTTTCCAATGTTACGCGACAGTGTCGTTGCTTTTGAGAGCTCGCACAGTAATTTTATCGCCATCTTGGGCTGATTCCACGAGTAATCTTTGTGCCGCTTAACCGGGCGGATGACAATGACTTTTTCGGCATGCCGATAGCAAGTGCTACAAGACTTCAAGTTAAGTGTAGTTGAAAAAACAATGACGTAGTTGAACGATGTTATGGGCAATGTCACTCCGACAGTTAAAACTTATCGTTGTGGACTCTCTCTTTAGCATCTATTCATGGATACTTTGTGGGTTAATCATAATTTTACGACTCACACGATTTACGATTTTAAGCTGGTTTTTCTCTGTTTTAATAGATCTGGAATTGGAAAATATTGGGCAAGAAAAAATGTTCCATTAAATAGCTTGAAGGTAATTAAATTATAATAACAGGATATTACAATATGTGAATTTATAATAGCATGCGTAGTATTATTATAAATATTCAATAACTCGAGTATTTTCCAGGATTAGCGGGTTTTGTCGTAAATTTTCTAGAACTATGGCATATTTTATTGTAGTAATTCTCTCAATGTAAATAGAAAGCTATTATTAGATTTTACGCAAAAAACCGATTCAAGAGAGAAAATCAAAATAAAAAAATACGATAATCTTCAAAAATATTCCATTTCTAGAGATATCTACCTTGTTCTTGAAATACATTGCAAATGTTCTTTCTCCAAACGCAATAAAAATTTATCGTTGCAATAAATTGAACGTCGTTTAGTTGGCGGGGAAAAAACTATGTTCAAACTCATCAACAATACCTTAAGTAGAAATTACGCTTCAGCTTTGGATTTTTCGAGTTTACTTTATTTAAAGTGACGTCGGATTATTTTCTATAAAAATGATGAATAGACTATATTTCATGTATTGCTTTGCTATTTTGAGTAAGTTAAAAAATATTTTAAATTATGCTAATTAATTTTATAACTTCATATTTATCTGATCTTTAGATAGTAAACTAGTATTCTCGAATGGTAATCCGTTCATGGGATATAACGTGCAACAAGCCGAAGTTCATGAATTCGATTTCGTCGTTTCGATTAGTATCAAAAGATATGCAAGTTTGGTGTTAGAAGAAGACTATCATATTTGTGGTGGAGTTCTAATAACTACTAGATATGTTATAACATCAGCACATTGCAAATGTGAAGGATCTGGCGAACTTGAGGATTACACTGTTAAAGTTGGACATGATTTACGGAATTGGGAAGCTAATTACAGTATTATGTCCTGGAAAAATTTTAAAAGATGCTGTTGTCCTTTGTACAAACGAGAAAACACATGCAATGATATAGCTGTACTCAAGGTATGATAAAGACATGATCTGAATATTCAATATCTGATTCTTATATACATGTAAATGACGTTCGAAAGCTAGCAAAAGACATACGTTCGAAAATAACTAGAAATATAGAATTACCAGCAATAAACTATTCACCAATCGATCAACTGTATAACAAAAATGCTACGTCTGCTGATTGGGGTAATGTAAATTCTATGTTACATCCACGATACATGCAGAAAGTAACAATGACAACAATAAGTATGCAGGAGTGTCTGAGGAATATAAATCAGGCGCATAGAATCGCGGAATTAAACAATGATTTACCGAAAAACTATGTTCTGGAAAGTAATATTCTTTGTAGTAATGGCAACCGGGTACCCGGAGTGATACCTTACACTATACTCGGAGACGTTAGTCATAGATCATTTCTGTAACATTAAAATTATGAAAAAGAATGAATATGTACTACTGAACGTTTCTTTCAGGGTGACAGTGGTGGTCCTCTTATCATCGGAAAAAATCAGATAATCGCTATTAATCTAGGTAGTTTTCCAGTAATAGGTCCTGATTATCGTACATACGAGCAAACAATGCATGTTGCTCTTTCGGTTCATCGGGAATTCATTGAAAATCAAATTAGAAATAAAGGATGGATTGGATGTTTGGGAAAAAATTAAATATTTATACGTTTAAAAAAATTGTACAACTGAATATTTCTAGAAGTAAAACTCGGATATTTACAAGGAGAAAAATATTTGATTTTGTTAGAAGTGGTACTTTTATCAGCAGGTGAAGAAAAACCATAAAGTGGCAAGAATTTATTTAAATATTTCAAATGTTTTTGCTTATAACGTACTAACAAACTGTAGTTCAAGTAAGATTTAACGTAGTTTAGTGTTGAGTATCAAAATATATTTACCCTGTCGGATTTACCATGTACTCCAGTTGAATTGGCGTTTCCACATTGTAATATACAACTTATGTATACGATACCTTTGGACCAATAACTTTCAAATGAACGCTAGGAGAGCGCATTACTTTATTTGTTGATTTTTAATGCAAAGTAAAAATTAAAAAATTAAAAAATTAAAACATTCGAAGATTCATTTTGAAGATTTTACAACGTGAGCATTGCGATACTAACTGAATCGCAATGATAAATCCTTAATAATGAAACATCCACCAAAAGTAGGCTAAAGGGAGACAGATAGATTTTCATTCAGTAGGTTAAAAAAAATAGGAAATCTTAACTAAGTTCACGAGACCTCGATCGGTTTTGAAACATCCTGGCCCTTAAACTAACACTTGTTAGATAGTGTCTAAAACACCATCTCCCAATCGCATATGATCTGTTCAATTTTTAGACTACGAAGCTGAACCTTTTCATTTCACGTTTCCGATATTATGATGAGGCAGGTCTAGTCTATACTTACTCGGTGATTGGGTGGGATGTAATATATCGAGTGACGACTTCATAAAATTTCAATCGAACGTATTACGGGTAAGTTTGTTTGATTCTTTAATCTACGTTCTCGCTCTCTTACATTGCCAATGTAGTTTTATAGAGTTTATTGAAAAGTGATTTTTGACACTCAGACCGAAAATTTATATTATCAGAAAAAATTTAATTTTACACACTTCTTTATAGTACAGCTTTAAAAAACTTAAAATCACCTTTTGTAGATTAGTCTTTTATAATATTTTACAAACACCTGAGAACTTTCAGATAAGCTCGCAGCTCTTCTTATAGTAACATAATCAACATCATTTTCCACGGCAGATGAAGTAGACGTGTGATATGTAGAGTGTATCACAAAACTGATAGATCGATCCTACTATTTCGTAATCATTTTTAACCTTCTTATTGATTGTAATTAAACTAATAATATGAATTGGTTTTATGATTTATAAAATAAATTCATGAATTTCATCTCCGAATTTTTCAGTCTCTTTTATGTAATCAAAAATAGATGAAACCACAAAGATTCGGTTTCTCTTTAAAATGTGTTAACCATAATACTAACTAATACTGGCCTAGCCCCCAAGTTTTTATTACATCCGGAACATTTTTGTTTTCCAGTCCATCACAGACTTATGTTACTTAATTTAACTTTGGAAAGAGTTTGCGCTCATTGAACAGAACATAATGCTAGGTGAGACGGCAGTCTTCAAAAAGAGAGTTAGCGAGAGATGTGAGCAAACACTTGGTTAGTACTTGTTAGAACCTGAGAAGTACTGACCATGAAAATGCGCTAAGCCTCCAACGTCCCTAATACCTTAAGTAGAAATTGTGCTTCGGATTTCAATTTTTCGAGTTTAGATTATTTGCAGCAACGCAGAATACAATGAAATAATAATTAAATTAGAAATCGAACACGATATGGCTAATTTCAAAGCAATGTTTTCTTATCAGAGTAGTCTACTATTGAAAACACAGATAGTAAAAGTTACCGTTTTTGTTTAACGGCATTTTTTACGTTCTTTTTTGTATAAACTAAATTTTATTAATTTTCTTTATGAGTGTGTGAGTGTGTGCGTACGTATATACAACAAAAACGCATTTAAAAAAATTTCAAATATAACTTATTTAATAGATTTAGTGAAAAATAATAATAATTCAAAGTTTCACATATTTATAATCAAAATTATAGAAGAATTTTGGAAATAAATTGTTAACAATCTAATGTACAAAAAGTAATTTTATTGCAATTTAATGTTTTATCTGACAATTCTAATATTCGCACACAGCTCTGCAAAGTGTTTTGGCATACTCAGGCTGATTTCTATGAACTTTGTATCTTTCCCAAGTTTTTTAAAAACTTGTATGGACTGACTCGATTGCCTGCTTACTAAAATATTCAAGTCCTAGTTGCACTTTTGAACAAAATGGAGAAATATAGTGAAATACTGAATATATTTTTGTAGTAATACTAATGCTTAAATCTAAAGAATTGTTACGAAAATTGCTATAACAATTATTCCAACAATTATAACAATTTTGTAGATTAGATAGCTAATAATTTATTTCCAAAATCTTTCTACAATTTCAATTATAAAAATGTGAAACATTTATAAATCTGTTCCGAATGTAAAGTAGCGGTATCTCGATTTTAGTTAATAATGAAGCGTTATTATTAATTAAAAATGTAATCAACCCGCTTCACTCATCAATATCACGAAGATGATTGTTTCCTTTGCGTAATAAAGATTGACTAAAAGCCAAGTTCCGGTGAAAAGGAAAACAGAAAGTTTAATCAATGGTTCAAAATGAACATGTATATTGTACAAATCATCTATTCATCACTCCGCATATTCACCTTTTATATATAGTTCATATATAAACCACACCTATTGTATATTTTATCATAACAATACTCTCAGTATAATGAAACAGCTATTATTAGACGTTACGTTCCATTTATAAGCAATTCAAGAGAGAAAATCAAAGTAAAAAAGACACTTTAATCTTAAAAAATATTTAAGCTTTCGAAATATTAGACTTGAGTTATTCTTAAAAACATTAAAAAGTGTTGCTTTTCGAATGCACTAAAAGTTTATCGTGTTAGTAAAATGAACGCCGTTTAGTCGGTATGTAAAAAGCTGTGTACAAGTGCATCCACAAATAACCGAGGAGAAATTGCGCTTCAACTTTGGATTTTTCAAGTTTAGTTTATTTGCAGCGACGCAGTCATTTTCCATAAAAACAATGAATGCGCTCTACTTTGTCTATTGCTTTGTTATTTTGAGTAAGTGGGCAAAGTTATTTTATTTATTTTATTTTGTTTTACAACATCTCACTTGTATGATTGTCAGATAGTAAACTAATATCCTTGAATGGTAATCCGTTCATTGGATACAACGTGAAACAAGCTGAACCTCATGAGTTTGATTTCATAGTATCAATAAGTATAAAAAATTATGCAAATACATCGATAGAAGAAGACTATCACATTTGTGGTGGAGCACTAATAACTACAAGACATATTCTAACCTCAGAACATTGCAAATGTGACGGATCTGTCGAAATTGAGGATTACACTGTTAAAATAGGACATGATTTACGGAATTGGGAAGCCAATTTTAGTATTGAATCATGGAAAAGTTTCAAAAAGTGTTGTTGCCCTTTGTTCAGACGAGAAACCACATGCAACGATATAGCTGTACTCAAGGTAAGATGAATTCATAATATAAATCTTGAACATCTGATTTTTATATGGATTAAAATGATGCTCGATAGCTAACAGAAGACATACGGTCGAAAATAATTAGAGAAATAGAATTACCAGTACTAAACTATTCACCAATTGATCAACTATACTACAAAAATGCCTCAACTGCTGGCTGGGGTAACGTAAATTCTACGTTACGTCCACGATACATGCAGAAAGTAGTAATGAAAACAATAAGTAAGGAAGAGTGTCTGAGGAATATTAATGAGGCGCCGAGAATCATAGAATCAGAGAAAGAATTACGAAAAAACTATATTCTGGAAAGTAATATTCTTTGTAGTAATGGCAACCCGGTACCCGGAGTGGTGCCGTACACAGTACTCGGAGACGTTAGTAATAGATCATTTCTGTATTATTGAAATCACGAAAAATAATTAATGTATATAACCACTTCTGTACATTACTTTCAGGGCGACAGCGGTAGTCCTCTTATAATTGGTAAAAATCAGATAATTGGTATTAACCAAGCTAATTCTCCAGACTACGGTCCAGAATATCAGGCATTCGATCAAATATTGCATGTTGCTCTTTATGCTCATCGAAAATTCATTGAAAATCAAATAAAAGAGACAAGAACATTTAATTGCTCTGAAACCTAGAGAATTTTTATGCGTTTTAAAAAATTGTTATAACTGTACATTTGTATGTGCGAATCATAATATTTTACAAACACCTGAGAACTTTCAGATAAACCAGCAGCTCCACTTATTGTAACATAATCAACATCATTTTCCACGGCAGACGACGTAGACGTGTGATATGTAGCGTGTATCCAAAAAGCTGGTAGATCGATCCTACTATTTCGGAAACATTTTTAACCCTCTTAATGATTGTAATGAAACTAATAGTATGAATCGGTTTTATGATTTATAAAATAAATTGATGAATTTCACCTTCGAATTTTTCAGTCTCTTTTATGTAATCAAAAATAGATGAAACCACAAAGATTCGGTTTCTCTTTAAAATGTGTTAACCATAATACTAACTAATACCGGCCTAGCCCCGAAGTTTTATTACATACGGAACATTTTTTTTCAAGTCCATCAAAGACTTATGTTACTTAATTTAACTTTCGAAAGAGTTTGTGCTCTTTGAACAGAACATAATGCTAGGTGAGACGGCGGTCTGCAGCTTAGAATTATTTATGTATAAGATTAAAACAGAGAAGAAAGAAATTGTGAAATAAAGTACAGGAGAGAGAGAGAAAGAGAGAGAGAGAGTGAGAGAGAAATACAGAGTTAGCGAGAGATGTGAGCAAACACATGGTTAGTACTTCTTGGAACCTCAGAAGTACTAACCATGAAAATGCGCTAAGCCTCCAACGTCCCTAAGCTATATCGTTGCCAGGACGTCACACTAAAATGCCTAGATTTTTAAGCATTAATACATACATTTTTTTAAGTAAACTAGGATCATCGCCACGTCTCGTGTACTAGAATACCTTTGTTTCTAAAGTTTGAATATCCAAAATTCTTTCATGAATCTAACTGCATTTGCATGACTACCTATTGTTTCTTTGATAAAGAGAGATATATATGAATGAATATTATGAAATTAAAAATTTACGATTGCCACTGCATACACGCTACGGACTTCAATTCGACTGCAGTAATTTGTACTATGTTTATAGTGAAAATAGTTTGAATCATAATAATTTTTACTAGCTATTCCAACATATATTTTTAGATATTAGATTTATTATATATATTAAATTATTTAGATAATACTCATAAAGTAACACTATTGTTTCTTACAACGAATTTTTAATATCGCTATATAAAAATAATAGCATACATAGTAGAAATCAATAAATTTTATAACAACTCGAATACATTCCAAGATTTCTGTTTTGCAGTAAATTTTACTACAACTATGGTATATTTTGTTATACATATTTCCTCAGTGTAAAGAGAGGGCTATTATGAGATGTTATATTACGCTTATAAGCGATTAAAAAAAATTAAATAAAAATGGCATTATAATCTTCCAAAATATTCAAATTTTAGATATATTACTTATTATTCTAAAAATATTGAACATTACTTTTTTTCTAATGATATAAAAAACTTATCGTGGTAGTTAAATGAACGCCGTTCAGGCGACGAGTATAAAACTATGTTCAAACGCGTCCACAATTACTCGTTTAGAAATCGCACTATAGTTTTGGATTTTTCAAGTTTATTTTATTTGCAGCGACGCATAGTTATTTTCCATAAAAATGAAGTGTGTGCTCTACATTGTATATTGTTTTGCTATTTTGAGTAAGATAAAAAAATTAATAAGATAAAAGAATGTAACGTTTTGCTAAATAATTGTAATAACATCTTACTAATCTGATCATCAGAGAGTATATTAGTACTTTCGAATGGTAATCCGTTCATAGGATACAACGTAAAACAAGCTGAATCTTATGAGTTTGATTTCATAGTATCAATAAGTAGAAAAAATTATGCAAAAATGTCGTTAGAAGAAGACTATCACATTTGTGGTGGAGCACTAATAACTACAACACATGTTCTAACATCAGCACATTGCGAATGTGAAGGATCTGTCGATCTTGAGGATTATACTGTTAAAGTAGGGCATGATTTACGAAATCCGGAAGCTAATTTCAGTATTTCAACCTGGAATAGCTATCAAAAGTGTTGTTGCTCTTTGTTCAGACGTGGGAACATGTGCAATGACATATCTGTAATCACGGTAAGATAAAGTCTTAATATAAATCTGGAATATCTGCTTCTTATATACATTAAAATGTTATTCGATAGCTATTCGATGACATATATTCCAAAATAACTAGGGAAATAGTATTACCAGTACTAAACTATTCGCCGATCGAGCAACTATACAACAAAAACGCCACGTCTGCCGGCTGGGGTGATGGAATTAATATGTTACATCCGCGATACATGCTAAAAGTAACGATGAGAACAATAAGTAAAGAAGAGTGTCAGAGGAATATTGATATGGCACCAATAGTCGTGGGAGTAAATGATAAATATCGATCTAAGAGAAAACGCATTATTAAAAATAATACTCTTTGTAGTAATGGTAATCCAGTACCTGGAGTGATACCCTATACAACACTTGGAGGCGTTAGTCATAGAACAATTTTGTAATATTGAAATTTTAAAAAAGAACCAGTACGAACAAATACGTTATTTTCAGGGCGACAGCGGCAGCCCTCTTATGATTGGAAACAATGAGATAATTGCTATTAATACTGGGGTTTTTCCACCGGAAAGTCCTGAATATTATGCATACCAGCAATCATTGCATGTTACGTTCTTGGCTCACCGGGAATTCATTGAACGCCAATTAAAAAATGCAAACGAGATTGGATGTTTTGGAAGAAAATAAATTTTTAGTTATTTTCAAGATTTGTTTCAACCATATACTCTTAGAAGTTAAACTCAAATACTAGCAGAAGGATACTGTATGTTGAAAGCAAATTATGATAAATTGGGAAAAGTAAATAATTTGTATGAATTTTCTTGTAATATTACAACAGCCCGTAAAGCTAAAATTTAACGTCGATTACCGACAAGCAACAAGTAGTAGATTACGTACCCAAGCCGGGAAAGTATTTAATTTGCCAGCCCACAACACGTGTTTGACAACTTCGAGTTTGCCTTGGTTGTCAATTATCACTTGCTAAGGAAGTTACCAGTACATTTCCGACCTAAGTACGTTATCTACTATTTGCTTCATACTCTTGTCGAAAGATCGAGTTTTCTTCCGTCGTACATTTGCCGATAGTTGATGTTTCTTCTTAATCCGCTATCTAGCCAGCAGGGAATGTCTACTTCCCAATTGATCTTCCAACCATATTTCTATATCTATGTACAGCACCATTTTCTAACCTTATTGTGGCTGTAGTTGGAGTGTTCTTGGAATATGATAGCGCATCATTTGTGTAATATTATCCTTTTCACAAATTGACTAGGACCATGTATATTATTGATTTTAAATCAAATTTTCATCAAACTCACCAATTAACACCTAGCTGTTATCAACGAAATAGTAACAGGATGAAGAAATCATGATTTTAATATAATAATTTCATTGCTGCTACTACAATTAATATTATTACGAAATGATTTTTATAAAAAGTCCCTATTTAAAGTGAAAGTTTGAATTAAAAAAAAATTCTCGTTTGTACGTATGTTATTGATTCTAGCTGTTAAACGAAACAGTGATACGATAAAAAAATAAAGAAATATGATAATAATAGAAAAATAATCTCGTTCGTGTAGGAGTTGTGGGGTACCACTGGCCAGCGCTCCGCCCGTGGTCACGCGCCATTTCCTCCGAGACTCGACAACTCCTATACGCGTTCAAAGATGACGCATAAGCTAATCGGCCGACACGCTGCCGCCAGTTGAGACATCGACTTATTCAGTATTTTTCTAGTTTTCCAAATTAATAAATTCTACGAATTTTCAATACAAGCCATTTCAATAGAAAACATAATTTCTAATCTTCTTTAAATCTCTGATCAAAGAAAAAATTTCGTGTAAAAGAGAGACTCTCCTCACACATTTTACATCATTTCGATGGTTTATCCGTTACGAAATACACACTATGTGACTTTTAAGATCGAACCGAATTAATATTTTATGTATTATTGTTTAAAATCCACTTTAAAAGAAATAATATGCTACAAAGTGTAAAAGTATATTATAATAATTATTACATATTTTCATATAAAAAAGTGATTGTAACTGTAGTAGAATTTAACAAAAGTTTGATGAATTTTATAATAATTCTGGTATAGCCCATGACTGCTATGTTAATGCAACTATGACGTATTTTATTATAGCAATTCTCTCAGTGGTAAAGAGATATTAAATGTTACGTTCCATTTATAACCGATTCAAGACAGAAAACCAGAGTACAAAAGACATAATATTCAAAAATATTTAACTTTTCAAGATATTTGACTCCAGTTATTCTAAAAACATTAAAAAATATTGCTTTTCAAATGCAATAAAAACTTATCGTGGTAGTAAAATGATCGTCGTATAGTCGGTGTATAAAAAACTATGTAAATGGTCGTCCACAATTATGTGAGTAGAAATTGCGCTTCATGATTTTTCAAATTCAAATTATTTGCAGTGACACATAATTATTTTCCATAAAAACGATGAACGTGCTCTACTTTGTGTATTGCTTTGCTATTTTGAGTAAGTTGACAAAGATATTCAAATTATTCCATTTAAATGTACAATATCTTACTTATCGGATCGTCAGATAGCAAATCAATATTTTCGAATGCTAATCCACTCATGGGATACAACATCGAATATGTCGAAGCTCGTGAGTTGGATTTCATAGTCTCAATAAGTAAGAAATATCATCCAGGTTCCTACGAAGAAGACAGTCACATTTGTGGTGGAGTGCTGATAACTACTAGACATGTTATAACATCAGCACATTGCAAATGTGAACGAGCTGTTGAACTTGATTATTACACCGTTAAAATTGGACATGATTTACGAAATCCGAAAGCTAATTACAGTATTGAATCATGGATAAACTTCAAAAAATGTTGTTGCCCTTTGTTCAAACGACAAAATATATGCAATGATATAGCTGTACTTAGGGTAACGTAAAGTCGCCATATAATTTTTAAATATCTTATTCTTATACAGACTGAAATTTTATTTGCTAGTTATCAGAAGATATACGTTCGAAACTAACTAGAGAAATAGAATTCCCAGTACTAAATTATTCACCAATCGATCAATTTTACCATAAAACTGTTTTGACTGCTGGCTGGGGTATCGTAAATTCTTTGGTTCATCCACGAATGATGCAGAAAACAGTGATGAGAACAATAACTAAGGAAGAGTGTCAGAGGAACATTGACAATGCTCCAAAAGTCCCGAATTCAAATGGACGCACACGGGAGAGATATATTGTGAAAAGTCATGTCCTTTGTAGTAATGGTAACCCAATACCCGGAAGAATACCCTACACATCGCTTGGAAGCGTTAGTCGCCGATTTGTTTTGTAACATTGAAATTATAAAAAAGAATCAATATGGATAAGTTCTCATCTATGTTACTTTCAGGGCGACAGCGGCAGTCCTCTTATCTTCAGAAACAATCAGATAATTGCTATTAACCAAGCTAGTGTTCCAGTGGAAGGTGCTCCTTACGTTGCGTATGAGCAAACAGTGCATGTTGTTCTTAAACCTTATCGGAGATTCATTGAAAATCAATTAGCAGAGAGAAGAAACGGTGGATGTTTCGGAACAAACTAAATTTTTATGCGTTTTCAAGAATTATTACAAGTGTATATTTGTAAAATTTTAACTTGAACGAGGAGTTGATGTTGGTAAAAGTTATAATTTTGTCAACACGCAGAGAAAACAAAACAAGAAAACGCAAAAATTTGCTTAAACAAACAAGTGGTTTTTCTTGTAACGTCACAACAACCTGTCGTAGAAGTAAAATTTAATGTAGATTAGCGGCGAGTGACAAAATATATATATCTTGTTCGAAAATTATTTGAGTAGAATAGGCATTTCCAGTTTAGAATATGTAATTTACAGGATGCCTTTCATACAATAACTTGATAATTAAAGTGGCAATGTGCATTACTTTCTCTCATAATGCTCTATGCAAAGTACAGATTATTTCTAAAAAATTAAGACGTTCATTTCGAAAATTTCGCGACGTGAGCATTGTGATACTAATTGAATCGATAAATCTTTGACAATGAAAAATTCACCAGAAGCAGACTTCATATAAAGAAGCTAGCGTTTATTATTGAATCATAAGTAAGCTGGGTGGAGTTTTTTTAACCATACGGTAGCCATTTTCAGATGGCTACCACATGGCTCACTCTGGTTTTTGGGATACGAAAGTCTGTCGCTCCGA